>NC_043960.1:36681856-36784356 GCF_902148855.1 Sphaeramia orbicularis
TTGGCAGAGTTCAGTGACTTAAGAGTGATTGTTAACCCTTTCATGTTATTCATTCTTTGACTAAAGCTACATTATTTGCAGGATAACAACTCCAACTCTTGTCATCCTATTGCATTTTCTAATATTCGTTACATTCACGTTACTGTAAATGCTGCTGTGACATATGAATTTCTCCACTGTAGGATAAATAAGGCCTTATATTATCCTGATATATTGTTTAATGAATCCAAAACCTGTGGTTATGAAGAAATTCTCTATGAAGTTTACAGTTTAGGGAACAGTTTATTCACAGTTTAATCCTTTTGGTTTTTGTCATTTTGTTTCAGTGACTCCGGTTTCAAGAATATAATCACTGATTCATGACCTTTACCACAGTGCACAGTTACGTTATACACTGAAATTATATGTTTTGTTAAATCAGTGATGTATTATTTTGGTGGAAAGAGCTTTATGGATGTATATATGCTTAAAATGAATACCATTACATGTTAAACTGTTGATGCATGGAATCCACTACAATAAATAGCTGGGTATTATACAAGAGAAATAAGATACTGAAGAATTCCAATTGGAAATGTTTTTTGTCAAAATTACCACTAGTTTATTAAAAATTTATGCATGAAATGGTTAATGCAATATAACACAAATACATGGGTTGTCCAAAAACTTTTCCACCATTGTAGTCGAAGTATAAAGCAGCATAAAATGGAAACACTTTGTTAAAGTACAAGGATGTAGGATACCTGAGAAAATACACAAAAAATATCATGTAATTTCAATGCATTTTATTATCAGCTGGTGATCCAGTTAAAAAGGTTCTGTGAGTCAACTGAAGTTTGACAAAGGTGTCCATTTGGAAAAGAAATCATACTTTGTGTTTGATAGGTCAAATTTTACAACACATTTACATTCTTCTTTTTCTCAGTGACAATGATGCAGATGATGTGTTTAAAGTAATAAAATTAAATGAACAATTGTATATTTTTTTGAGAGGGTAATTATCCACTATCATACGTCTAAATGAATAGTCAAAGAAATAATTTATTTTATCTGTATTCAAAAGAATGTTAAGACCATGAATAGATATAAGATTCATTTATTGATAGCAACAGTGATTTCCCTTTATCAAAATAGATGCTTATATCTTACTGGATAGCTTTCAGAATTGTAAAAATGTTGGCAAAATTTTATTCTTAAAAATATTTTCAGAATGTAAAATAGGAGGTTGTTTTTAAGAGTATATGCACTTGAGAAAATATACATATGTAAGGCTGACCATTACTAGGAGGTGTACATAGAAATACACAGAAAGGAACACAACAAACAGTACATAAGTGCTTTAGCTTGGAAATATTCCCATATGTTCACAAAAAAGACATCAAAGACAGCTTTTAGAACAATATGCACAGCAATCACTGACTCAAGAGGTCTTAGAGACAAGTAGCACAGGAAAACAGACCAAGAGTGTTAAATTAAAGTGAATGTGGAACAAGTTCAAAGTGAATACATTCATGAAAACACAATACTTCTGCTCCTGTTCTTCTGTTTTCTATTGGTACAGTGGGCTCTGGAAACACAGTCTTGATTATATTTTAGCTTTAGGACATGCTGATGATAAATCTTTGTATTAAAAGTTGCATGAAGTATGTGATGTATCCCAGAGTCACCCAATATGAGCTGGGGTCAAAGGTTAAATTGCTTCAGTGTATGTGTGGCACAGATCTGAGCTGAGGTAAAAGGCAGGACGTGGCGTTCAGTGTCGAGCAGATTTACAGATTTTGTCATAAACCTCCGGGAAGGCCTCCTTACATCCTAGTTCCTCTCTCAGACGGTGATACAGCTGTCCATCAAACATCTCCCAGAATTCCTCTCGGTCCATGTACACATCAGCATAGAGCATCTGGAACCTGCAGGACACAGATGTCACATGGAAAACAGAGATAAACACTGAAAGCAAAGGAATGAACAAAGGAGGGGACTGAATCTGAATATTCAATGCATTATATTTCATCTCTCCAGTTTGTGTATATTTTAGCTCTGGGTGTAATCCTTTTGATAACGTCACATCGCATCCCTACTGCTGGACTTCTGTCAGTCAGTATTCTCTAAAATATCGTGGACCACATCTTTGAAATAATCTATGTCCTGAACTTCAATCAACATCTTCCTTACCATTATTTAAAAAGCATCTGAAGGACTGTAATTTACAAAAAAAATAAGGCTTTATATCATTTGATTTGTAGTTTTTACTTTTGACTTTTAATTATTATTTTACTTATATCATATTTTTATTCTTTATTTCTTTTGTGTGTATTGTTTATTTCCAGGGAAGTATTTATATAAGCCTTTTTTTGGGCTTCATTCCTCTCCTGCACAATGGTGTTACTTGCATGATAATTTCTTTTATTTGTTTTCATGTTGTTTGTGATGTTCAAATAAATACATACTAAATAAATACTAAACACATGCTAAATCCAGTGTGTTTTTTGCAGTGTTGTATATTAACAAAGTAATAATACTTCACTACAGTACTCAAGTATGTTTAGGGAGACTTTATACTTTACTGAGTATTTTTTTTTTTCTGTTTACGTTCACTTTTACTTCACTGCATTTCCTAACTCAATTGCCTATTTCTACTCCGATACATTTCTAGTGCACAAAATCATTACTTGTCGCAAAAAATAAATTAACCCATAAAATCCCAAGTAGCCACTGGCAAACAAAAGCATCTACTGATCTAAAATGTTTCATAAATTCTGAACCACTAATCCTATCAATATTTTTGAAATAATTGGTGTAAAGTGCAGTTTGTCATCTTTTCAATGTCATCAGATATGATCCATTTGGATGTTCAGAGGCTCCATAGTGAACGTGGAAACACTGTCATCTTCTATAACACTGATTTACTCATAAAACCCATGGAGCTGGATAAATGACAATGGGTGGAAACACTTGTTTTTATGTTCAGTTAATGATATCCTCACTGAAAAGTCACTTTTTGTCTTGAGTTTTCTCGGTTTTTGATATAATAACCCTCAACTTTAATCAGAGCTTTTATGAACATCTACATGATCAGGAAATTAGATATAGGAAAATACCAGATTTTCACTGAAAAACCACAAAATACAGAGGACAATATTATTTAAAAAACGGTGATATATCACTTAAGAAAAGTTAAATATAGCAAAAATAATATTTTGGAAGTGCTACAAAAGTAGCGCTGGGTCTTTATGGGTTAAAAGAAATTTGGTGGTTTCACTGCTGACATTACTAGTGACTGCAACAAAGTCAGGAAGCTGATTTGTCATTGGGCATAATCGCATAATGAACAAGTGCGAAACACCGGTCTGCACTCAACCTGTCGGCAATCTGTTGATGTAAGCAGCACACTGCAAAAATCTAAATCTTACCAAGTGTATTTTTCTCATTTCGAGTCAAAATATCTCATCACACTTAAAATAAGACATAATTGTCTAAAGAGTAACTTTTCAGGGAGATATAAGACCTTATTTTAGACAACAGATCTTGAAAATCTTATTTCAAGAAATCTTACCAAGATAATTTTCACTTGTTCCATTGGTAGATTTTTTTTTGCTTGAATTAAGCAAAAAAAAAACAACAACCTTGAATTAAGCAAAAAAAAATCTTGAATTAAGCAAACAAGTCTGCCAATGGAAAGAGTGAAAATTATCTTGGTAAGATTTCTTGAAATAAGATTTTCAAAATCTATTGTCTAAAAATAAGTTCTTATATCTCACTGAAAAGTTACTCTTTAGGTGATGATGTCTTATTTTAAGTGTGATGAGATATTTTGACTAGAAATGAGAAAAATACACTTGGTAAGATTTTGATTTTTGCAGTGCGGTGTAATATTCCAAATTTAGCCTGCCTTTGGTTTTACTTGTACTTCTACTTTCATTACTTGAACACATTTAATTGCAGATTACTTGATATACTTAAGTACAGTAAATACTAGATACTTAAAGACTTTAACTTCAGTAACATTTCAGTTGGTGACTTGAACTTCTACCAAAGCAATTTCTCGATAGGGTACCTGTACTTCTACTCAAGTGTGACTTTCCAGTACTTTATACAACACTGGGTCTTTGACACTTACCCGTGCACATCTCTGACAAACTTCTCCAGCTGACGTGTTGATGCTTTAGCCTCAAAGTGTTTGACTTTGGGCTCCCCGTAAGCCCCAATATCCACGTACAACTCCTCCTCTTGACCTTTGGGGTGAACCATCCCTCTGCTGGGTGGTAACAGGAACGGACACAGCCACAAAGGATAAACCTGAAATAACACGAGCTGTTTAAATCACAGAAGCAGAACTACTTTGTTTTTAAAATTAATTTATTATTATTATTATTATTATTTATTTATTTATTTATTTTTCTGTTGTTGTTGATATTATTATTGTAATTGTTTTGTATTGTGTGCTGTTGCTGATTTTTGGTTTTGTGTTGTTGTGTTGAGTGTATGTACATCCTGTTTGTTGAGTGAGTTGTGGGAAATTGTTGGTGCTTTGTTTTTGTGTTGTTGATGACCCCAGGAAGAGTAGCTGCTGGGGTATGCAGCAGCTAATGGGGATCAAACTAATAAACTAAACTAAACATAAAATTAACAGCTGATTTAATTCCTGTATTATCATCTTACATCGATGTCCTGGTGGAAGCATGTGATGGCGGCCTGCAGATGCTTCATGGGTATGAGCATGTCCTGGACCACGTGGTGTTGTTCATAAAGCCGTCTGATGGTTTCTCCCTGGGTGAGCTTCAATAGAGAGATCTTTGGAGGAACCATCCATCCAAAAAGCCAGCGAAACACTGGGTTGTTTCCAAACGGAATGATGTCCTAGGGGAAAAAGACAGAGATATTCATTTAGGTTTAGGTTTATGTTTATTCAGTCGTCATCCATAACACAGAAAATACACACAATAAGGCACATTTTAAGTCAACCGACTGAATTACATTGAGGCTGAATACACTTAGGCAGAAGCTAAATGCTTATATACACCTCGCCTACATTCAAATCAAAATCCATGTTAGGATAGCAATCAAAACAGCAAAACTTATTCCCTCAAACATATCTTTCCAAACCAATGTTCTGAAAACCATTAATGAATTGCACATCTTTAAAATTATATTTATGTCATTCCATGATTTAACCCCAATAACAGAAATACATCTTCTTTTTATACATTTAGCAGCTTTTTGTACAGTAAACATACAAACACCTCTGAAATCATACATAGTTTATATTAAACTTTGGATCAGAAATGTGAAAAAGACAGTTTTTCCAGTTTTAAATTATATACTACTTATAGATCTTCAATTTCTGGATTAAAGACTAGGCCATTTTAACATCATAACTAACTTGTTGTGCTGTAGTGTTCAAGGTCAGTCTTAGCCTTAAATAATCCATCTTTTATCAGGCTCCACCATATTTTACTTGGATACAGAAGACTGGTGGTTTTATTCCAAGATCTATCAGAATTACAGCTGCAGAGACATCACTACATTCCCTAGTTACTGTCTGATTTATTTAGTAACATGATCACTGTGTTCAGGGGTAGAACTTTTTGCCGTATCTTGATTTGGCTTTCCACAGCTTTCATTCTGCCTACTTGATGACAAGGGGAAATCATCACTACTCCATTTTTCAAGTATTATAAATAGATATACGTATCTCAAATATTATCCATAATTACCACCTCTATATACATATTACCTTGAGAAACTCTTTGAATTCTATGGTTTTACATAAGAGGACACAATAAAAAAATTATCTGGTCCTCATCAGGTTCTAAAGTTATTAAAAACTGACCTCAAGTATAAAACAAGTGAGACACAAGTGATTCCAACAGTGACGTCTTCTATAAAAATTCTGCAACTGAATACACAGACAAGAATTTGCAGACAGGTAGTGTAAACTTTGGTGTTGTGTCATCTTGATTATTGTTCAGCTATTTGGGCTTCTGCACCTAAGTCTGAGCCAAGGTTATTATCATTCACGAAAACTAACGAAATAACGAAAACTAGAATTGAAAAAACATTTTTGTTAACTGAAATAAATAACAACTATAATTAAAAGAAAAAAAACAATAACTAACTGAAACAGTATTGTGTGTTTAAAAAACTAACTAAAACATAAAAATAATGGATAAAATTCCCTTCGTTTTCATCAATGTCGAACTGATATGAAATCGATTTATTTCACTCGAGCAGTTTTAGCTGGCGGCACCATACGACACTTCACGGTCCATCACGTCTTGTCATTTGTCGTTTAGAGTCGGCCTCTCATCCCCACTCTACCTGACAACAGGGAGGTTAAAGTTTTAAGAAGGCAGCAGAGTCCTGTATGGGATTTCTTTGAATACGACGGCAAGGAAGATTAAAGATATGAAAAAACTAAAGCTAATATTAAAAATAAACTAAACCTAAGCATTTAGAAAAAAAACAAAACTAATAAAAACTAGCAAACCTGCTCTAAACACTAATTAAAACTAACTGAATTAGAGAAAAAAAAGTCAAAACTAAATAAAACTAAACTATAATGAAAAATCCAAAACTATTATAACCTTAGTCTGAACTTATAAAATTACAGTCAAAAAGGGCAATTAGACTTACTCTTGATTGTTGTTATAGATTTAGTGTTGACCAAACGCATTCTTGTCTTAGATGGCCGAAGGTTACTCAAAGGTGTTCTACCAGTTTATTGTTATTTATTCGCAACATTATTTACACCAAGTATCCTGCACCTCTTGCTAATCAAATTGGATACAACTCTGATGTTCATCACTACAGTACCAGAGCCTTAACTCAAGGTCTACTTACATTACCACACCCAAAAACTAATTCAAAGAAAAGCACTGTTGTATAGAGAGCCATTTCTATATGGAACACTCTTCCTTTAAATATTGGAAACATTTCAAGTAAGAAAGCATTTAAAAAAACATGTAAAGTCATTATTCAGGCTTAAGAGTTACTAGTTTATTTTGAGATTTTTTTTTTTCTCTTTTCTTTTCTTTTCTTTTCTTCCTCTCCTTTCTTTTTACTGTAACTGGATCTCTGTATGTAATGTAACTGGATCTGTGTATTGTGATTTTGCATCCTGAACCTTTTTTTTTTAATTATTTTTTAGAAGACCCCAGGAAGACTAGCCTGGCATTTGTGCGTCAGCTAATGAGGATCCTCAATAAAGAAGAAACAAAGAAAACACAGCAGATTAAATAGGTCTATATGACATTTTATCCATATCTAAACCTCGTGCATCTCTGTGGTTCAGTCACTCAACGTTACTACGACTAAAATACCTGAAGGCAAAATATACAATATTTTTCCTTTTTGTTTCATTCATTTCATTCAGTCTTGGCCCCTCATCTCTGCTCAGTGAACAAGTGAGAGGGAGTACTGGTTAAATGAGCAATACAGAGTCCAAGTCCCTTCTGGTCTTCAGAAAAAAATATGAACAGCGGACAATAGTGAGTGAAATAAAATGTTTTTTACAGTTTGAATTATGTCACCATTTACATATATAATGTTTAACAATTTAAAAGATTATTTTACAAGCCAAGAAAGTCATGGTTTGTGGCAAAGATAGTAAAGAAACCTCTAGCTTTGAGTCAAAAAACTGAATATACTGCATGTCTTGCATGTGATACACGTCACCTATACCAATATGACCACAGCCTTAGCACATTTTACCTCAATCCTTAAGAGTGAGATGAAAATGTACTAAAAGTAGGAGAAAATCACTACAGTCTGGTCATGCTGAGGCTGCAGAGACATCTTCAGACACTGAAGAGATTGTGGACAAAGACAAGTACAATAACACCACTTTCAGGTGTGTCATCTTTGTATTTACCTATTTTCACACCCTGATATAATTTTACCACAAACTGTAATTTTATGACTTGACTATAATTATCTTTAAAATTTACAAATATTATATGTAATTGATGGTATAATTTAAGGGGGATCAAAAAAAATTTTTGCAAACTTATTCCAAAGTCAAGTCCTGTGGCACACTACTGGAGGGAACAGTAATTCAACTGTTTATACACTGAATGAAATATAGAAATAAAACATTGTTTCTTGATTCTGTCAGTGTGATTATTATACAAAAGCACAAAAAAACACACCATACCTTAGCAACACTCTATGGGAATGATCTAGAGCAGGGGTGTCAAACTCATTTTAGTTCAGGGGCCACATCCTCCCAATATGATCTGAAGTGGGCCGGACCAGTAAATTAATAACATAATAATATATAAAAAATGCCAACTCAAAACATTTCAATGTGTTTTATAGTGAAAAAAGCAAAATTACATTATGGAAATGTTTACATCTATAAACTATCCTTTTAAAAATATGAATAACATGAAAAACCATGAAAAAACTGAAATTTATTAAGAAAAATAAGTACAATTTTAACTATATTTTGTCTCTGCTTATCATTTGTAAATGTGCATTACAACTTACAGATCACAATGGATCTGAAAATACACAAAATGTTTTAGTAACTGGCAGAATATTAGTAAAATTGCACTTACTTCTCTTAACACATTTCTAGTTTTTCATATTTTTTCTGAAAGGCTAGTTTGTAAATTTACACATTTTCATGTAATTTCACTTTTTTACACTAAAACAGAGGAAAAATTTAGAACTGTCATTATTTGTAGGTGAATTATTTGTAGGTTTTTATGGTAGTATTTTACTGATCTGACCTACTTGAGACTAAAGTAGGGCTTTTTTTGGCCCCTTAAGTAAAACAAGTGACTGTTAATATCTTGAGTGTAATTTTGCATTTCACAAATTCATCCAGCGGGCCGGATTGGACCCTTTGGTGGGCCGGTTTTGGCCCCCGGGCTGCATGTTTGACACCTGTGAGCTAGAGGGAAATGCAACAAAAGCAGAAACTGTCCTGCTCTCTCTCTCTCTCTCTCTCTCTGTGTGTGTGTGTGTGTGTGTGTGTGTGGGGTAAGGTTCTCCATTTGTGTGTGTTCTGCCCAGAGTTTTGTCTCTCAGACAGAACTGCAGCCCCTCAAAATGAAGTGAGAAAAGCAGCCGTGTAATTATTCCATTCTTGTTGTTCACATTGTTGTTGTTCATACACTGCATGAAGCTTTTATAGGTTGGACTTACAAACACATCCCTAAACACAGCAAAATAAAAGGGAAATACAGGCAGAATGCAGAGTCTCTGCAGGTAAACACACCAGACACTGACAGATATATATGTATATATTTTTGGGGGAAACATTACATACTTGGCCTATAGGGAGGTACAAAATGCATCTTAAAGATGATTGTTATCTGTTTTTTATACAATCCTAATATATTTGTCTGCATATATCAGTCTTGGCACACTCTGGTTGCAGTTTAGGTGGTCCTCAATACAGTAATACTAGCTTGGTATTTAATATTATATTTACATGAATGCTAAGGACCCTTTTATTACATTTAATGAGATTCCAATGTTCGGAGATGCTAGGATTGAATGGCTGTAATTTAATAGCACTCCTCTTAATTTCCACCAGAGGGCGGCCACAAGTCACCAACAGGACAAACCGGTCAATGACTTCTATCAGAAGTCTAATTGTCAATTAAAATCTACCCTTTGATCATCCCTGTTTCTGTCTGGTTATTTTCTGTCTCCAAAAACATACTTTCTAAAACAGAGAGTAGCTAAAAGCCCAGAGGAAGCTCCTACAGATATCTGTCAAACCCATACTATGCATAATTCATCACACCATTTACTGGTACAGAAAACAAAGGATGCCAAACCCTCTCACTAATGGCTAATGGTATGTGTGTGTATGTGTGTACGTGAATATGAAATGTGTGTGTGAACGACAGAAAGAGCATTAGAGTGCAATAAAGAGAAGTGAGTGAGCAGTTGGTAAGATGATGGAAAGGTAAAACCTGGCAGATGTACAAAGTCTTTTAATGCAGTCCTTTTATCTGTGAGTTTTGCAAGTACCTGAAGCTCCCAGAAGATGCTGCGAGTGTGTCTGTGGTAGTACTGTCTGAGAGGGATGTACTCCACTCCTGTGCAGTCACCGTTCAGGTAGCCCTCCACATGTTTAAAGAACCAGGGTTTAAAGTGCAGGCCGATTCTGTTGATCTGAAGGAAAATAGACGCTTAATTTGACAACCGTGCAAAGACAACCACATCTACGAATGCCATTGACGCACACCTTACCTTATCAGGCTCTGCGTGGTCCATCATAGTTCCTGTCATAATGACTGCACTGTCCAGAGTATACTGAATACCCTCTACAAATGTGTTCTGCTTGTTTTGTGATGCCTCCGTGAAGCGTTTACAGATGTTCTCCAGACCTCTGACTGGCTCGTAGCGCAGCTTCACCCACTGCTTAGCGGGGACTATTTTAATCTCAGCTGCAACCAGGAAGCCCAGAGTTCCACAGGACCATGGGACAGCGTGAAACAGATCTGAATTGTCCTCCTGTGTGTCAGTCATAAGAACATTTAAATCTTTTAACCGTTTTCAAGGAACCTTCATGGAACATAAGAGATATACAGCCAAAATCTATTTATTTAGTTTTAGGATTAAGTTTAGGATGTGGCTAAAACAACTTGGCTCAGCTATAACCTTCACCCTAACCCCCAACTACTATTTATTAAAAGGTTCTTTTTAGATATGACTGTACACATAAATATGGCATAGTTTTGTTGATGCATGTTTTCTCTCGTCATGTCTGTACTGTATATTGACTCTTGAATTAAACAAGGGGTGTCAAACTCATTTTAGTTCAGGGGTCACATATGATCTGAAGTGGGCCGGACCAGTAAAATATAACATGATTCCATACTTTGATTCCATACTATGTTGTAGAGTGAAATAAAGTTAAATTACAGGATGAAAATGTTTATACCTAGAAACTATTCCTTAAAAAAATGTGGATAACATGAACAGCTGGAAATTCTTTGAGTATAATTTTTCAGTCAGACTCTACCATAAGCCAGACAACATCCTTTTGGTTCTGTCAGACCTAAGTAGTGGAGCCAGTTCTATAACAATATTGCCAAAGTGTCACTTTAATTGTAACTTAATTTTAATGACGACATTTTTGTAATATCAGAAGATTTCATGTATAGAACATGTTTGAACCACAAGAATGCCATTAATTCTTAATTAATGACATATAAGTGCAATTTTAACGATATTTTATCTGAGTTTATCATTTACACATGTACATTATAACTTATAGATCACAGTGGATCTACAATGACACAAAACATTTAGTAATAGACAGAATATTGTTAAAATTAGCTTACTTCTTGAATGATTTTGCACCCGTTGATTGGTAATATCTTCAGTGTAATTTTTGCATGTCACAGATTCATCCTATGGGCCGGAATGGACCCTTTGGTGGGCCAGTGTCGGTCCACGGACCATATGTTTGACTCCCCTGCATTTAAACATCTAACTTCAACCTCTGCATATTCTAGAAAACCCCTGTTTTTGTTGTGTTGTTGTGCAATAATTACATAACTCTGTCCAAACCACACTAGTTTCTGATCCAATCAAAGCCAGCACTCACCTCAGTACAACGGACTAAGCTTCCATCAGCTAGAACCAGTTCATATGCGACACAGATGTGTTGAAACAGCCCATAAATATGAGAAGATGACTCGATGCCTGTACCCATCACCAAACCACCTGAAAGAGGAGCAACAATAACCGATTCAAACCATGGCTGTTTATTTTCTTCCCAGGTAAAAAAAACAACAGTAATAAAATATAAAAACACAAACAGTGTCTGCCCACTGTGATATGTATGTGCCTGTGTGGACATCAGAATAAATGAATGTACCGCGGACTGATGGGAAAACATTAGATTGTTGATGCGCAGTTTATGACATCAAGAAATCCATTATGAAACCTGATCCACGGGTGCTTCCAACACTGCAGCCATTTCCTCCCAGTTTCATCTTTTGAGCTACAACATCAATCATCTAACACAATTACAGAAATTGCTGAAGCTCCAAACAGGAAACAGCGATTAAAGGAGGAAATGCAGGATCTCCAACAACGGAGCGGGAGCTGTGGAAATCATCTGTACGTCTATTTGTAGAAAACGGGCGGAACAGACGATGACGCTCTGATGATCCCCTATAAAATTATCAGGAATAACTGTAATAAAGAAAACCTACCCACAGTGAGGTCATCCAGTTCAGGCAGCACCGGCAGTGTCCAGCCAATAGAGTTGAGGAGAGCCGTCAGCTGACCCATGTTTGCCAAAGGCTCCACTCGGACCACCTAAAAACACAGAAAACTCCAATCAATAAAATGTAATCCTGCTAGCCCTGTCTGACTGCACTGCATTGTCACATTATTCACTCTCTCACTATAAACAAGCATTAAATAACATCCGTAAAGTGTGCATTTCTTTTGAAGCATTTATGTCTGAATCTATGTATGAAATACCATTTTTAATGCTGTTGAAAACAAACATATTACCTATTATTCTAACTTATTATTCTCTTGTTACGGCTTTCACACTGTAAATTCTACTTGGTAAACTTACCATCATCTCAACAATACCCTAAAATACTGATCCTGGTTTGTTTTTAGTATTTTATCAAAAACAGCTTTTTAATGTCGAATTTAAAGATGTCTGTCCTCCTCCACCCACAAACTGAATGGATGGTCAACATCTATTTTCAGCTCTTGGCCTGGAAATACTGTCAGTAACACTTCAACAGTTACATCTACTTTTCTATAATGCATTTCATTTTATCACAACTTTCACACATACTATTGTTCTCTGTACAATCCGTCATTGTCGAGAACAGGGGTGTTGCAGGCCAAAGCCAGGCCACCAAACGGTCCAGTCTGGCCCAGGATAAATTTATATGTGGTGTAATTTGAAAATTACACTGAAGACGTTAACAGTCAAGGGTGTCAAACTCATTTTAGTTTGAGGGCCACATACAGCCCACTTTGATTTCTAGTGGGTTCAACCAGTAAAATAATTACATAACAATAATAATGGATTACATTTATATAGTGCTTTTCTATGAATGCATACTCAAAGTGCGCACAGTGGATCCACTATTCATTCACTCTCACACTCTCCCTCTGGTGGTGGTAAACTACATTTGTAGCCACAGCTGCCCTGGGGCAGACTGACAGAAGCGTGGCTGCCAATTTGTGCCTACGGTCCCTCCGACCACCACCAAACATTCATACACCAGTGTGAGTAGCAGGACTGGAGGCAAGGAGGGTGAAGTGTATTGCCCAAGGACACAACAGCAAATGACTGGGACAGAGCAGGATTCGAACTGCCAGCCCTTGAGTTATTGGACAACCCACTCTACCATTTGAGCCATGGCCACCCAATATATATATACAATATATAAATACTAAGTCCAAGCTCTAAAATATTACCAGTTACTAAAAGTTTTTATTTATTTATTTATTTATTTATTTATTTGCACTTTCAGTATAAAATAAGACAAATGCATGCACATATCTCTCTTGATAGAGAGTAGGGTATGAGAATGTGCAGGTGAGGTCGGAAACCCAAAAGGCTTATAGAATGACCTGACCTTGACTTATATTTTAAACAAAATAAAAGAATGTCATTTGCATACCTTCCATGAAGTAGGGGATACATAAAAATCAAATAAAAGTAAAAGAAATGGTAGTTATATATCTATAAAAAAATCATTTCTTTCAATAACAAGAGTAAAAAGAGTAAAAAGAAATGAATAATAAATGTCTTGTGCCTTTGTAGATCCACCACAGTCTGTAATGCACATGGATAAATGACAGGTTGAAGCATAATTTTGTTAAAATTACATTTATTTTTCTATTTTTATTTCAGGTTGTTCATGGTTTTTCAGAGTCTTCACTCTTTTTGCAAAAGGATAGTTCATAAATGTAACATTTTCATACTTTAATTTTACATTCTTGTATTAAAACAAAGAAGAAAATTTAGAGTTCTCATTACTTATAGGCTATTACATTATCATTTTACTGGTCCAGCCCACTTGACATCATCTGTATGTGGCCCCTGAAAAATATGATTTTAACGTCCCTGGTCTAGAGGAATTATCTGTGCCATGTCATCCATCTATTAAACACTACTACATATCTCTCTTGTCATTTCAGTCCAGTGTCTATCAAGTTATTATTTAACCCCAGATATTCCTTATGTTTGTATCAGAGTTGGCACCAATAACTTCAGGTACCATTCACCTTTTATGTGGAATGAGTTACAAACTGTCCTCAACTTGAGACTTTCACTCTCAAGCCTTACATTTTTTTATTTTTTCCAATGTGATTTATCACCATTTGTTATAACATTTTCCTCTGTATTTTGTATCTTTCAGTGAAAATCAGGTCTTTTTCTATATTTATTTATTTTCTATATTCAATTTATCTATTTTATAACTTATTGTAAGTATAAGCTTTTTAGATCTTGATATATATATATTTTTTATTCTTCTATTTGTTTTTGACTTCACTGCTGTTTCGATTGTAATTTCATATCTTCTAGCGAATGTTCCTTGTTCTCAGGTCTCTCAGCCTGACTAAATAAAAATTATATTAAGTTATAAAATGCAATTTGGATCTTGTTTTTGTACTCAATATGTCCGTGAGTGAATTGCTGAGATCTATGAGTCACTAGAAAGAAAAGCATTTCAATTAAGAGAAAATGTATGTACGTCTTTTGTGTGCTCAATTGCATTTATTCATTACTAGCAATGTAACTGTATTCTCAATCTCAGAAATTAATTTGGTGAGGAGGCTAAAGTGTTATCACATTAAATAAACAGCCAACCTAAAATACTGAAACTTTACTTGTGATAAACTACAATGATTATTATTAAGACTGATGACACCCGAACAAAGAACAGCACCAGAATATCATTTAATAGGTGTTTCTTCCCACCTGCCTCTTTGTGTCCACCTCAAGAATGTCCATCATATTGATCATGATGTTCTTGTGGGTCTTCTTGTATTTCCCTACTCGGAGAGACACAGTGAGCCACCCGGGTCGACCCGTACACATGTAGTTCTTACCACCTTCCTTCCTCCACTCACGCACCTGAAACATTAGATGAAATTAGAACAAAAAGACTAAACTTCCAGTTCAGTTCAACAAAAATGAAAAGAAAACCAATAAACACAAATGTAATGAGTAATCAGGCAACAGAGATAAAGCGGCTTCAACAAAGTTTGCCTCTATGAAATGAAAAAATGTTCTGTAATGGCCAGTGTTGTGAAGTTTTCTTTCAAATGTGATATTAATAACTTGAGCATTAGAATAAATATAAGAAAAAGGCAGTAATCATAATACATACTTCCAATATTTCAATATCCCCCTTTATATACGACTGAAATTCTTTCTAGTAGTTCCGGCTTTGCAGTGGTTTTTATATTGACAATTGTTCATATTTAAAGATGTAAATTAAGATTCAGCTCTTTCTGAGTTTCACGACCAAGGTGAGGTTTAGGATCAGCAGAAAGTGACTGGTGTTTTATAATTAACTAGAAAAGCACTCAGAGAGCGCAGACCTCCACCAAGGCAGATCAGTTACCCACCCATTCACCACCAAAATTTAATCATTTGTTCCTTGTGCCAGTATCAACATTTCCTGAAATTTTCATCCAAATCCGTCCATAACTTTTTGAGTTATCTTGCACATGGACAGACAGACAAACAGACAGACAGACCAACGCTGCCAAAAACATAACCTTCTTGGCGGAGGTAATGATAAACATATTTAATGTACTATAATGTCTGCAAGGGCTTCTCTCAATAATCATTATTACGTAGTCTGTCTGGGTATTAGTCTCTGTAACAGTTAAACTAACCGGCTAGTCTGCTTTAACCTATGTTACTGTGATGCAAAATATTGATGGTTAAGAACAAAAACTATCATACTACATTAGTCCTACATTAACAATGATATGACACAGGGCTGGTGATAAAATTATGATTATTGTTAAAAGCAGTATATTTGTATCTAGGCCTGTTCCTATCATCTTTTGGGTTTATTTTGCTGACTTTTTGAGCTAAAACACTTCCAGACATAGTTACTTCATTGCATTAATTCATATTTAATGATCAATCATTATAATTGGTTTTGTGTTCTGCCTTGAGGTTTATGAAATGTCCTGACCATAACGAATGGTTTAAATGAATACACATTTGGTTTCTTCAACTTCATGACCAAAAATCAGCTTTTATACTTGACAGGGATTATGAGTTGACATTTATTGTAGTGTAATGGCAAAATTACTTATATCCATATATATTCATATATATTTTCATATATTTCACATATCATACAGGCTTCTAACTCTATTTCAGATATATTCATGTCATGTTTGAACTTATCCTCCTTTATTGAAGACAAATTAGTAGAGTAATATTTTTCCATAAGAGTAGTAATGGACAGATTTAGTATCTTAACATTTGTTGGTATAGCCCTTAATAATAACTATATGTCTAAGTGTTTTTGAATGGTAAGAAAAAAGTTGTCAGCTTTATGCACTGTTGCCCATGTTATTCCCATTTATAAACACTATTATTGACCTTTGACCAGGTGCAATGATCACATACTGAGTCCCAGTTACACTTTATCTATCAACAATAAATCACAGTCATGGTCATTTAATGCAAAGATGTAAAAATATTTTATTCTAACTTTATGGGCAACAGTGTATTTTTTTCTGGCAGACTTGGGACCCAGTGATGAGTCCATGGATATAATCTTGGATAATAGTATAAAACAATAATACAAACCCAGTATGGTTAAATGATGCACTGTAAGCACGGAAGCTGTATTTACTAAAATGCTTTAATTACAATGTACTTAAATTATTTAATTTTTATGACATTACTATAAAATGTTAAGTATATTCTACTAATTTGTAGACATAGTTGAAAGTACGAAGAAGTTTAAGTTGAATGGATTTAAATCACTAAGTTTTAGTCATGACCACACCTTTTTATCTCTGAATTGCATTGTGGGTATTGGGCATGTTGTTGAAAACGTGTTCTTTTTCTGTGCAGGGGTTCAACAGGGTTGTGGTGTTAGTGTTAATTTTGACTTAATGTGTGTATGGCTGTTTATTGGCCTTTTTGGGTTTGTTTTTGTATTTTTGTGGAGCTGCACCATGAGTGAGAGTCATAGGAAGAACAATAACTTTACTGTTCATCTCACATTGATCTAAGGTTAGGAACTTATACTATTTAGCTATAATACAAGTACTTCCTATATTGACAAATGACATTGATCTAACTTCCATCCATCCTACAATATACAAAGTACTTTATGTTACAAAAGATTTTAATTTAAATCAACGTGGAATTGAGTCTAATTAACTTATGATATTAAGTCTAATCATTATACAAAGCAGTTGACATTGCAACAAATTTTAAGTTAAATTAACTAGGCATTTAGTGTATTGTACTTAAAATAGCAATCCCATTCAAATCAAGCATTTAAGCTTAATACACTCAAGTTTTCATTACTCATTACTTAAAATTTTTAAGGAAACGAGTTAGCTGAGATTTTTAAAGTAAACTCAACTATCCGGTCTTACAGTGTGGGTTATCATCTAGAAACAGTGATACTATGCATCTAACAGTTAAATCTGAAATACTGAAATGGAAATAAACCTGAAAATTCATAGATTGTTCATTAGATTGTTTAGATCCAGGCCAATGATTATTTTCATTCTCAATTACTCTTTTGGTTATTTTCACAAATAATGGATGAAATGTTTGGTCAATAAAATTGTGGAAACTTGTTTCTCACAGCTCTAGATGCCATCCTCAAATGTCTTGCAGGGCTTGCAGACAAAATATTTTCAGCTACTGTTACAGAGAAGGGAAGCAACAAGATAATACTGACATCTAACAAGCTGGATCAGACAATCTGGATTTTTGTTTACTAAGAATAATCGATTAATCGCAGCAGCTGTGAGGCCTGAATGAATGTCTCCCACTCATTCATTGTTGCAGTGTAAGTTCTTCTAATGTGTTATGTTATTTATGAAGTTGATGCATAGGTCCATTAATAAAACAGCAGAACTACTTTTACACACAGATGCTCACCTGTCGCTGGATGTCTCGCACGCGCTGGTCGTGTAGTTTTGGCGCAGAGCACATCTTAAAAATCAGCCATGCCCTCACATAATAATACACATCAAATATGACAGACAGAGGCAGTAGGAACAGGCACACAAATATCCACCTCTGATGAATGATCACGTAATCGAGACCTTTGACTCTGATCCACAGCAGAAACAGAACAACCACACCGGCTAAATACAGCAGCGGATCCATGGCTCCGGAACCGACACTGCGAACAATTAGCTTCAGTTTCTGGTCAGACCTCCGCTGACAGGTGAAGAGAAAATGTGCACGATTATCCCACCACACAAACCCCACTCCTCATGGTCCCTTCACCACGATAGGTGAGCGGCAGTAGGTGGCCGGTGGGCACGTCCTCTGCTTTGCTCTGATTGGTCGTTGTCACGCAAGAGGCGGGACTATCTATACGTACTGCACGCTGATTCGTCACATGCATGGTTGTAGTGAATTCTGGGACGATATCCTCTCTGATTTTCAGCCAATCATAAAGCAGGAAGGCTGTCACACCATGCGCCCAGTTTTCTGTTACAACACTGCTGATACCAGTTACTGAAGTCAATAGAAAACAGTAAAGTAAAATAGAATATTGAAGAAGGGGATGAAAATGATTGAATTTGAATTAATTTTTGTCACTGTTATATAAACTTTTTATTTATCGCGTTGTTTCATCTATTTTTTTAAGCATTTTATATTACAACATTAAGTTGAAATGTGCTTCATAAATATCTATATTCCATTAGTTTTCATTTGTAGTATTCATTCAGTTATAACTCCATAGTGCTTTTCTGCTTGTTATTGTAACTCTACAAGTAATTTATTTCATTTTAATTTTCATGTAAAATGAGTTAAATTACTATTGAATCTCCAATCCACTCCCCTTAAAAGACCCTACAGCCAAAAATTTGGTAATGGTTGAAACCTGGGTCAAACTGATTTTTGTTGCACAATGTAGCCTTTTGAGACTTTGGGACACTGGGCTACAAAGAACCCCTTTGTCATATCCAGTATGCTTATTTGATGTTTATAGGAATTGGAAGTACACACACACACACACACACACACACACACACACACAGAGGGCTAAAGTGGTACCCTTCAGACACATTAGACAGAGGGAGGGTGGGGCGCCAGTAAAGATTCCTTAATGGGCTCTGCCGTCCTCTCGTCCATCTGCCTTGATGATAAACACACACACACACATCTTAGTCCACATTGGCCTGATGCGCATCACTGCCAATCACCGTTTTCTTTTTGTTTCTTTTTCTTTATTTCCCAACAAAGCGTCGTTTTGGACACTTCAGCACAGGATCTGGACTTTCACATGGACTCTATGATCAACAGTTTTAAATCCTGATGGGAGATTAAAATGATGGGAGTGTATTTAATCAGCTGTTCCCTGTAACTGGATTTTTCCAACTTCATGGTGACTATTTGGGTGTGTGCTCCTTCAGAGCGCATGGAGAACGCACTCGCTGGGACAGTTTGTGCGTGATTGACAGTGTCCAGTGTTAGATCCTCAGTAATATCCACGGTCCTGAGGTAGGATGCCTTCCCTGCACCACGGAGCTATCTTCATCGGAGCCTTCCTCATTGTGACCGGAGGCTCCACAGCCTTCCTGGCCTCCAACCAGAGCCGTCTGCAGGCGTTCTCCCTCTGCTGTGTGGTGCTGGGGGTGGTCATGCTCATCCTGGGGCTCTTCTGGGCCATGAACAGCAAAAGTGCGGTGAACTACAACCACCGGGAGTTTGACCCAGAGTGTCCACATTATCCTTACAATGATTACCCCAACTTCAGCAGCCATGCCCTCTTCTCACCCCCGGGGACCCGCTTTGCAGAATCGCAGTCGGTGTTTCTGCCCAGGTTGGTTGGTATAGACATATTACTTATCAACTTCTATCTTTATGATCGTTGGGATTCTCCAGGCAAGAATCTGAAAACAAAAATATAATCTTAATAAATGTGTATGTGTTTCTGTTGGCTACTATCAATGATCCATAATCAAATCAATCGGATTCCCTGATTATATTTGCCTTTTTGCCCTCTATCGACTTTATTCTTCCTGTGTGTATCCATACTAAATTATTACAATAAAAGCTTCAAGCTGACTTGGGATGGAGCAGACACATAAGACTAACTGAACATAAGAAAAACTGTATTTTTTCCCCAAGAAAAAATAATGATAATTTTGTTTACTAAATATGCATTCATTCCTAAAGAAATGACATATTACCCTCCCTTTTGCCCTCTGCAGGCCTTGCTCAGCCTTGATAACACAATGATGAGCTTAGATTAATATCCCATTTAAACTATCCACAGGCAAGATGCATTATCTAAAAATAAAGACATTAAAACAGCAAACGAAACACATTTAGAAGCAAGAACAGTTTTGGCTCAAGTACTTTATGGATTTTATTTGAACTAATTAATCTGATTATTTTTTCCTGATTGTTTAGAGGGGTGTTTGTCAGTAGAAAACAAAAAGCTCTGCAATGGCCCAGACAATAATTCAACAGATTTGTATGATCCGGTACGGTTAGTGTGTTCATTATGAAATCCAATTCCTGTATTTGTCAGGAAACACAGCTACTGATGTAACATGATTCCAGCTGCCATCGAGTATTTGATCTCCTCAAAAACTGTACACAGAAATTTGTGTTGAGACATCATGTTGTTTTCAATAAACTGATTTCTACCCTTTTTTCCCCCTGAGTATAGGACAATGGAACGCCACAGACATGGTGCTCACGGTGAGGATTTTGACTATCCTCCCATGGACCCAGGGGGTTTCAGCCCATCACCTAACCCTCCTCCCTGGCTGGGACCCCCACCTCCCTATGAGGTGGCCATCAAGACCACATGCAGCTCTACACACCTGCGGCGAGCGTACTCAGACACACACCTGGCGACAGAGCCTCTGTTTGGACAATCAAGAGAGATCAGCTTTGAGGTGTAGTGCTTGATGATGCACATGTCTCACTTCTCTGTAGATCAGACCAAAAGATAGAAAGGCAGCATTTGGTACTTTGGCTCAGGCTTTGCAGTAGCTGCCTCATCACAGTGACAGAATTCATCAAATACTTGAAGCATGCTTCATTCTGATGTTCACCTGTGCGTTTTAGCATGTCCGCTTTATATTTTCTGTATTTACAACACAGGTGCACAACACATACACAAATCTATGGTGAAAGCCAGCCTCATCAAACCAAATAAAGCACCAAGACATTTTACGTCTTAGAAACTATGGGACCATTGTAAGTCGTTGTACAGATGGGTGACAAATTAAAGGCAAACTGATATAAAGTGTATTATTAAGGTGAAGGATCACCACGTGCCTCCAGTTATACTTCAACGTGCCTTGGCTCTGAACTCTGCTGGAAGGTTGAACACCATTCTTCCCAACTATAGTCCTTTGTTTGGTGTTTTAAGATGGCAGTGGAGAACACTGTTCAACTTGTCGCCCAATACCTCCCATGGGTGTTCAGTTGGTTTGCAAGTGACGGATGGATGATGGATGATAATGGACTTATAGTGAAACATTTGATTCAGGTTTAACTAAGTTCACAAACCCAATTCAGATGAAAAATGATCATTTGCTTTAGATGTAAACTGCACAACCCAATAATCAGATAAGCACAAGTTAATCACAGAGGAACAAAGCTGTAGGTGAATATGAGGAGTACACAAGCCCAATACCCTTCTGCTCAATACAAAGGTTACTTAGCATACAAGATTGTGTGATATAAACTTTTAAAAACATTTTATCAAAGGCATTCAGTGACATCCATCATAGCTAAAGTCACTTTGGAGATGATCCAACATGATTTTATTCCATATCATCAAAATGAAATGTAGTAATCCACAGTTTGCGGTACACTATGGTGATAGTAGATATTTATGACCATGTTTTGACCTGCATTGCATTTTAAATTAATGGCTTATTAGTTTTTCCTTTAAATCTCTTTTCTGGCCTTAAATTATCTTTATATCCTAATTTCACTAAAAACAAGTAAATACTGAAATGTTTTTATACAGTTACTGAAAACTCAGTATCCTCACCGACACTGTAACAATCCTGATCTTTAGACGAAGTAGTCATAATTTTCGCAAAGCTTAATAGATAATTAACATAGAATGAATGAAATCATTCATAACTGTAACAAATCACAGTGAGAAACCGCTGGGCTGCTCAACGTCAGCTTGTGTGCCACACGTGTACTTGTCTGTGTATTGAAATTTGGGGGGAAGGATGACTCATCTGACCATATGAGTTTTTCCACCGCTCATCAGACCACTGCAGCTCAGTGGCAATGCTGTCTGCGCTTTAAATAACACCATTATATCCTTCTAAAGGATCACACCATTGTTTTTGCATATTTTTTATAAAGAGAACAAAAATGTATACAATATGGAGCAGTATATGTGCTACTGTACACCATTACTTTCTTGTAGAAGGGTTGTATTGATTGTTGCGTCCCACAGCCTTCACGGCCCCTAAAATAAGATGCTGCATCACAGCAGACTGATGACTACAAGTCCAGTATTATGATCTCTGACAGCACAAGGACAACAGACATCAGGCGCTCAAATGCATCTACATATACATACAAATGAATCCAAGGAATACAGGTGATCCACCATGTTGTTTGAGACTTCCTAATGCATGCCTCTATGATTCATATGCTTTACTCTGAGAAAAGATTACTCAAGGGGAGAATCCTGCAACATGACTTCAATTGCTGTGAGTGAGTGTATTGAACTTTATTTAATAAAAGAGTGATGAAGGGATCTCTTTGTGTCTCAGTGTCATCTGATCTGAGCCTTAATCCACATAAAACTTACCATGCAAAATTAAGATGAATACTGTGTCCAAAGTCTCTACAATTTAACAAATTTATTACAGAAGCAAATGAATAGACAACTCTGCAGAAATTATTCCAAAATGAGAAGTAGACATCAAAGTTTTTTGTTTTTTTTTTGCCTTATTTAATTCACCTCTATACGGGCACAATTTCTTGCCATGTTGGCTGTATCATGTCTCATCAATGGTGGTAAAGACATCAGTGATCTTTGGCTCCAGACCGGTAATGTCCTGTATCTTTGTTCGATACACAATATCTTTAACATAACCCCATAGAAACAAATCCAGGGCTGTGATATCTGGTGAATGAGGTATCCGGGAAACTGGGTCATCCATTCCGATTTGGAAATGTTTGATTTTGGAACCCACCAACATGTAGTCCCCAATGTGGTGGTGCACCATCTACCTGGAAAATGATGGTTGGTTGAAGGTCATCCAGTTGTGGTGCCACATATTCAGTCAAAAAGGCAAGGTAAACATTTGCAGTAATTGATCTTCCATTGAATTGAAATGGACCAATGATCTCAGAATGTGATTAAAAACTTTGATAACCACTGAGCACATAGAACAAATCTGATTAACATATCTCATCGCCAGCCTTTGTCACAGATTTTTTAAATTGTAAAAAAGACCTTGTGGACACCCTGTATATAAAAGTGGATAAAATAATATGATTTATAATTTATCCTTACATCATGAACTAAGAACCAAAAATTAAAAAGGTAAAGAGCTGAGAAAAGTTCAACATGAGGTCGATTTTGAAGCTGTACTGACTCAGTCATAAGACATGATCCTCATCAGGTGGTGAAACACTGCACTTCATTTCAGTTGGAGCTGCTCTTTCCAGGAAGAGAACTAACATCCAAATCTCTGAATATAATTATTAGACAATGTAGCACTGTTCTCCCAGGACCATCAGCTAACACACAGAAACTAGTCTTTGTCCTTAAACAACACTTTAACACACTTTCCATTAAAGTATGAGGGTTATACAGAGCCGTACAGTCTATAGGTCATGGTGAATCTTGGATGAGTTAGTGTTTGTTAAACATTCCTGGACAGATTTTCAGAAAGAAATTCCAAATACTGTGGAAAAGTATTAAACTCGTTGTATTAGCAAGTTTATAATGACCATACATATGCATTTCTTATCATTTCTATTGAGATGCAACTAGAATATGAGTGTGCTTTAGAAACCACAATTACAGGGAAAAATACATTTCCACAGACCAAAGTGGCACATATTTAGTGAAACCTCTCTTTGCACTTAACTTAGTTTTAAGTGTTCAGACAATATGAAATTCACTGTTTTACCTTTACACCAGATTTCAGTCCAGACCTGTCATACAGATCTTATTGTAAAGGCCATTCTTTGCAACTGTTCTTAATACTGTCAACATGTTTCCTGTGTTTTGTTGTTGTGTTTGAGTAAATACACTGAGAACGAAATATGTGCGCTCATTACAACCCCTGTGGCTGAAGACTTCTGCGGTCCTGTGAATGAATAAGTAAATAAATAAAACCTTATGTAATGTGTTAGGTGACTGAAGTTTATCCAAGGACAAATCTACAGGGTGGTTTCTCCATTATGTCTCGGAGGAAATTATTACAATTTTCTACAGAGCAGAAGATGTACTTGTACTGGAATATTTTTTTTCTCCTATTTCGCTTTTACTTTTTAAGAGCTGCAAAGTCATTTCAGAAGCGGTCTTTAAGAACACTTGGGTAATGTCTGATAAAGGGGTTGTATGTATGCCATCCAGTGACAGGCAAAGTGGTATTAACATTGATTATCTCAGTACAATGGGACCTGTCAGTGGGTGGGATATATTAGACAGCATGAAGAGACCATGGCGACCTCAAAGCTGATGTGTTAGAAACAGCAAAATGTGCAAGAATTGGGATTTCAACAACTTTGACAAGGGAGAAATTGTCACGATCAAATCACTGGGTCAGAGCATCTCCAGATTTACCAATGTAAAGTGGTTAGTACCGACCAAAAGTATCTAAAGAACAACCGGATCTAAACCAATCTAGCATCTATGGGAGCAGAACATTATTACCACCTGTCTAATATTGTGTAGGTCTCCATGGATCGGGTTTATTTGTCCAACACTTCCCACAGATGCTCAATTAACCTGAGGCTGGGATGTCCTTCCTTCGTCCATTTATGGTCGGTTCTAACCATTGCAGACCAGAAATAAAGATACTCTGACCCAGTCATCACCGTTACTACATGGACCAGGTCAAAGTCACTCAGTTCCTTATGTTGATCATTTTACTGCTTCCAACACATCAACTTCAACGACTAAATGTTCACTTACTGGCTAATATATCCAACCCAGTGTAATGAAATAATCAGTATTATTACCTGTTCTTCTGTCCCTGGTCAGAATGTTATGGCTGATCAGTGCACTGTAAAAAAAAAAATCCTATTGTTTTTACGGGAAAAAACTGGCAGCTGTGGTTTCCAGAACAATACTGTAAAAAACACATCCAACTGTAAACATATTTGTGGAGTAACATGTAGATTTAACATTTTAAACATGTAGATTTAACACTGGATTTAAATGGTAAATTGACTTCATTTATTTAGCACATTTTATACACCTTCATGGTGTCCAAAGCACTTTCCAAAACCACCAGATCCAACTGGGAACAATAGAAATACATCATTTCCACACACAAATCTGGCTTTGTTCACATACTCGTCCTGTTAAAACTACAGCTATATTTGATTCAATTGTTAACACAAAAATCTTTTAAAATAAACAACTTTGCATTGTATTGTCACATACAGTTTTTTTTATGTTGCAATTTTACAACTTTTTGGTGTTAATTCTACAGTCTTTTTTTATAGTGTGTATCACAATAAATAAGAGAGCCAGTTTAGTTATGTATTCCTATGTAACATTCTACTGTTCCACACTGGAAAAACCTCCTTCCACCCGTTTGCCACTCCATGGAAAACTGTCTAAACCCATCAGAAGTTAGAGCCAGTGGGCACAAAGATGCAGGATTGAATATATAGTTATATGTATGTTTAATTTTGCAGACTCAGATTAACAGCATTAAGTTATGGACTTTATTTCTAAGATAAAAAATAAATCTAAATATCAGTAATCAGCTGTTTAAAAAATTATGTTTGCAGTAAATGTGGTAAAATGTTGCCAAATATGAACCTGTTATCAATACTTACATTTTCTACAGACAGATTATGACAACTATAAAAGAAATATTCTATAAAGGGGAGTGTTTATAACATGTTTCTGTTTAGGACACAGGTGTCAAACATGTGGCCAGGGGGCCAAATCCGGCCCACCAAAGGGTCCAGTCCGGCCCTTGGGATGAAGTTATGAAATGGAAAAATTACATTAACCTTTTCATGCATGAGTTATGACAGCCTTAGTAGAGATTTTTTGTCCTGAGTATTTTTATTCCTCTTTAGGCATGAAAAAAATCAATCAATTTTAATGAACTGATTTTTCATGGAGTTACAAAAATGTCCACTCAGCTGGACACCATGTGTTTAATTTTTAAAGCAAACAAACATGTATTTAAAACCATCATCAGAAAGTGATATACTGTGTGAAAACTATGAAATAAAACATTTTTAATGCAGCTAATTTGATGTTTTCTCACATTTTATCATACTCTAATGCTAGTTACTATTCTTTTCATGGCAATTATATGCAAAAAAAATGGGGAAAAAAAAAAATTGTTTAAGAAAACTGTTAATTACAGTCTAATAACAATTAGCAACTGATTTACACTCAAACATGTTAGTGCAGATCAGGTTTATCAAGAACAGTACAGTTACAGTAATGGTATAAATTGAAACCCATTAATATACATGAGAACAGCTGTATAAAAGCTGTCCACTGTAGTGACCACTATGCATGAAAGGGTTAAGAAATTAACAGTCCTTTTAGTTCAGGTTCCACATTCAGACAAATTCAATCTCAAGTGGGTCAAACCAGTGAAATACTATCATAATAATCTATAAATACTCACAACTCCAAATTTTTTGTCTTAGTAAATGTAAAGATTTTTCATGTATTTACTCTAAAACAAAGTATAATTTAAGAAAAAAAAAAAAAAAAAAGTGAATAACCTAAACAAATATGAACAACCTGAAATATTTTGAGAGAAGTAAGTACAATTTTTTGTCTGTTATGAAATGTTTTGTGTGTTTGTAGACCCACTGTGATCTATAAGTTATAATGAACATGTGGAAATGATAAACTGCATCAGAATATTGTTAAAATTACACTTATTTTTTAAGTTTCTTCATGTTATTCACATCTTTTGAAAGGATAGTTTGTAGATGTAAACCTGTTCATAACGTAAATTTCCTTTTTTTTTTTTTTTTTTGCTCTAAAACATAGAGAAAATTTTGGAGTTGACCTTATTTCTATATTTTTATGTTATTATTTTACTGGTTCAGCCCACTTCAGATCAAATTTAGCTGAATGTGGCTCCTGAACTAAAATGAGTTTGACACCCCTGGTTTAGGAAGATCTGGTTAGACTATGCAGGGAGTCGTTTCCTGTTTCCTCTTAAATGTGGACCATCTGGGGGATCCTCCTGCTCCACCCCCAGCAAAGCCCAGCTCCAAAGTCACACTATATGAGTTTCTAACCCCCAGAGCTGTGACTATTACTCTCTTCTTGTGTAAACAGCTTGCCCAAACAGAGGAAAAGTGACAATGTTCAGCCCGCCCTGTCCACCATTCCTCCTCGTCAGTGAAAAAACCTTCCACTCCAAAACACTTCCTCACACCGCGCAGCTCTGCCGCCGCCGCTGCGTCCAGATGAAAATCCAACAGTGCCCGGCCCACATGCGACATCCACTCCTAACCTACAGATTTCCAGCGTAATCACTTCATACCGGATATGCTTGTGTGGTGAGAAAAAGCGGAGCAGCAGAAGATCAGATAACAAGAATGAGAAGAAGAATAGACGCGAGTCGGGATCTAGTGGTTGAGAACACAGTGTTTTTCCCAGAGTTTTTCGGGGGTTTGGTAGGAATCCATCAGAACATCACGAAGGAAGTGAAAGTTAATGAAGAGGAGAGGAGATATGGTTAATAACGAAGGCGAGCTTTCAGTCCACGCATCCACAGAACAGCTCCACGCCGCCACATCCCTTCAGGTAAAGCGGTGTTTATCATTACGCACAAGCGCACGCACAGGATACTTACATATGTGTGCGCATGTGTGGACGCACCTTAAAGCCTGTTTTCTAAAGTCTGTCTTTGTCACTCACACTATCTGAGGTGTGGATGCTGAGTGTGCTCTCTCTCTCTCTCTCTCTCTCTCTCTCTCTCTCTCTCTCTCTCTCTCTCTCTCTCTCTCTCTCTCTCTCTCTCTCTCTCCTGCAGACTGGCTGCTGCTGGAAGTGGAGCTCGGATCAAACTGCAGTGAGTTCCTAGAGGGCACAAGGGCTCCGGAGATGCCGCTCCCCCAGGGCATGCTGCTCTTGCTGGGCCTGCTGCTGGTGACTGCGGGGGTGGTCATGGCCCTGTGCATGGGCTTCACCTACCAACCAGCTCCGCTCCTAGGGATCGGAGTATCTCTGGGTTTGGGGGGCGTGGGACTGATGGTCGTGGGCTTCTGCATGACCATGAAGAAGCTCCAGGTGGCCGTGCCCGGACACTACCTCCTGCACCCACGCACGGGCACCCGCTTCAGCCCACAGCAGGCCCTGGCCATACAGAGGTACAGTAAGTGGAGACACTGTAGAAGTGGGAACATATTGAATGATTTCATCTAAACTTTTGAAAAATAGTGGTCAAGATTTTGTGAAATAGTTTAGGGAACATGAGCCATCTCACCCCAGGATTCATTTCAATCAGTTTGGGGGAATGATTTAACTTATAAAGTTGTAACATTATCTGGTCACAGTCTGCATTTGTCCAGTATTTTATGTTTTTTTATTTTATTTTATTTTAACAGAAATGTGTGACTGAAAGCATGTAGCCTACTTTGTATACTTAACCCTTTCATGCATGAATTGTGAGAACCTTAATCAAGATTTATTTTCTTGAATGTTTTTTATTCCTCTTTAGGCATGAAAAAAACAATGCGATTGAAAATTTTATGAATCTATTTTGCATGGAGTTCTAAAAATGTCCATACAGTTTGACACCATGCAGTTGATTTTTGAAGCAAAAAAAAACACGTATTTACTGATACATCACTTGAAAACTATGAAATTAAAAAAAAAAAATTACTGCATCTAATCTGTTTTCTCACATTTTAACATACTCCAACATTACTCATTACTCACTTCATGGAGATAATATGCAAAAAAAACACCAAACAAACTATGTTTAGTAAACAAAACAAAACACTGTTTAATAATAATAACAAGCAATTGATTTACACTCAAACATGTTACTGCAGATCAGGTTTATCAAGAACAGCAAAGTTACAGTAATGGTGTGAAGTGGAGCGTATGGGGTGATGCACAAGTATCCGCTGTATTGGCTGATATGGAACTAAAACAACAAATCCCATGAATATACAAGAGAACAGCTGTAGAATAGCTGTCCACTGTAGTGACCCCTATCCATGAAAGGGTTAAATCACAAAATATATCCTTTTTTTCTTTTTTCAACATTCTTTTTATTGGAATCAAGGGTAAAAAAAAAAAAAAGTAACAGTATAATGGCTCACAGGTTAATTCCCTATAATATATACTGTCAAAGAATACACTCCATCAGCACAATAGAGATGTCTCATACACATCAGCACTTAAAACTTAAAGGCATCTAAGAACAGAGGAGCAGATGCTGCTGAAGTGTTCTCTCAATGTATCATAGTTGAATATGGATGAAGAGCTCAGTTTGTGTTAGTAGGCAGTTAGAACAGAGGAGATGTTTTAAGACAACAAGGTAGAAATAATAATCAGGTGTGACAGCTGGATGTTGAAACTTCTATCACTGAGATGTATTGTGGGTGAAATTATTGTGTACTGTGATGTGTAATCTCTGTAGGGGTCATCATGATAATTTAATGTGAATTCAACTCCTGTAATACATGTTATTTACAGTTAGAGTTCATTTTTGGAAACACGCCTACCTGCCTTGAAGGACAGTGCGGAGTTGTATTTCTCAGACATAGTGCAGTTTAATTTATGCAAGGTGCATTCAGGGACTCTGAACCCGTCAGGACACATCACATGATTTACTTGTACTTCGCCAAATACTGTGATTAGACTAATTATTCTCAGGGAGCTCAGATCCCAATAAACTAAATGTGAAACAAAGAGCATGTTTGTGTAGACAATGTAGGACACGTTACCAATCCTGAGAGATAGTTCTACATTTTCATATAATGTCAATCTAACTTTAACACAAACATCTCTATCTCAATCACCTGTTGAAGTAGTATGTTATTGAAATACTGCATCTAACTGAGGTAGTTTAACACTGAATTTTAATCTTGTTATTTGGTTGAAATGGGTATACTTGACATCACATTAAGGTCATGATGAATCAAATATTGAAGGGCAGGACTGGCAAAGTTTACATTTCTCACACAACTTCTAAAAACAAACTTAAAATTTAGTTTTACAGTTGGTTATGAACCTGAGTAGAACCATGTATTCCTCTCAAAATCAAAATGTGGGACATTGTCTGACATCCATCCATTTATCCATCCATCCATCCATCCATCCATCCATCCATCGATTTATTTTACAGATAGGAAAAATATGTCTCCCTAAAGAATAAATCAGTATGTTGAATCATCTGTTTTATGTATTTTAATGAATTACAACCAACATTTTTTTGGTCAAGCAAAATGCAAATGACAAAATTCATATCTCTATGTAGTCTATGACACTAAAATCAAATGTCAGCTTTATTTCTAAAGCCCAGTCATGCATTACCTCAAATATACATGAGAATAACACATACACAGAAAAAGTGACAAGAGAAAGAGACATAAACTCAACATTTACAGAGGGGGAGAGACACAAGTGAAGCAGGCTCAATCCAGTCAACACTTGGGAGGGTGGCCAATAGCCAGGGGAGGCTGAGGACAGCTGATGATCCAGCCAAGGGTATCCAGAGTCAAGGACAGAACATGACAAGAGGCAGAAATGCACATTTTTTGCACCGTCTTTCCATCCTCACAGAAACATTCCTCCTCTGTAGCTCCATTCAGAGGTATTTGGAGGAGTTTTTTCTGACCTGAAATGAGGATGTCATATACTGTATTGAACCGACTCTAAAGCCCCTGAGGCAGTTTGTGATATGTGATATTAGACTGCTGAGACACAGCTACACTACAGTTTAGTGCAGTAAAGCAAATATTTGCATACTCATGAGGTGATCTAAAGTGGCCATGGTAAACATTTACTAAACATCAACACCTTAACTTGCTTTTGTTAGCACTTAGCTCAGAGTCTAAGCCAGGTAGGACACATTGGTGAACAGTTGAGGCATCCAGTCTCTTTAATAAACGTATCAGTCTTACATTATAATAATAATAATAATACATTTTGTTTGTATAGCGCTTTTCATGGAACTCAAAGACACTTTACATACAGTAGATAAAAACAGAAATCAAACACATTAAAGACAGATAAAAGCAGGTGCAGAAGGCAGGTATATAAATATAAAACAGTTAAACATTAAAAAACAATCTTAAATAAGTGAGTTTTTAAAAGGGATTTGAAGGTGTAGTGGTCGGAGCAATGTCGGATGGTAGGTGGGAGAGAGTTCCAGAGGGTTGGGGCAGCAATAGAGAAAGCTCTGTCCCCCCAGGTTCAGGTTATGACAGAACTGTTGACTCTCTTTGGTTTCTGCAGAAGGCAAAGATAAACCAATGTTTCCATCTTAAACAGAAGAAGTAGAGAGGTTTTAAGGTGTAGCATATGTTGTTTAAGATAAACACACACACACAGAACGACAAACACCAGAACACACCATCCTTGGAGATCAATGAACAAATGGTCTTGGTGCTGAACAGACCCCTCAGAGAGATCACCTCATATTTATGCCTTTGACAAAAAGCAGTGAAGTACTTTTGGGTTTTTAAAAACCTGGACTTTTGACCCTGAGAACTGGAAAGCAACAGATTTTCTGATTATGGGCTGATTATAGAAGTAGGTCACGCAGACACACATGCATGTGTTTAACAGATTTGTTCTGGCATTGTCTGAGGTAATCTATGATAGCCTGCAAATTTACACAAGGAGGAATCTGCTCATCGTCCAGTGGAAGAGAGACATCACGGGTAGAGTTTCCATCATTAAGGCTTTTTCTACCTTCAGATACAGACTTGATTAAAATGACTGATGATATTTCTAAAACTGAACCTGGAGGAAATGGTTTTATACTGTTTCCAGCAGTCCACGACCAACACTAGGTTTACAGATATAACAAAGAAAAGCCTGAAAAAAAATGACGTTTGAAAAGCTATAACAAATCACTGGAACATTATTGTTGAGTTATTCCGTTGTATCTGTTTCCTCCTGTCAGATAATTGATTACACAACAAATTGTATTAGCTCTGCAGTTTACCTTCCCTTTTTAACCATGTCTTTTCAGGAGGTTGGACCGAATTCGTCGAGAGATGTCATCAGATTCTGTCAGCGCAAGACCAGAGCCTGAACCGCCGCTCCCATCCACCCCACCGCCTTGGACTATGGAGCCCCCTCCCTCCTACGACACAGTGATGAAGAGCCAGGAGCAGAGTGAGCAGCTCTAACCGCTGACTCTGGAGGACGTGTTCGCTTTGTGTCGGTGCCTTTTGTTTTCAGATCAAAGTGAGGACCTGGTGAACAGTCGGTGCTATCGGTGAACTGGCTGTAACAGGCCTGTCCTGTGCCTTAAAACGGCCTCCCTGATCTCAAACACAGACCAAACATTTGTACAGACTGAGCCCTGCAGTGGCCTCTGTGTCGTGTAAATGTGCACGTTGTAATTGATTGTGAAAGGAATTGAACTGATCACTCCAAGCGCTTCACCTTCTATACTAAAGGCCTTTCTTTAGACCAGCATGATGGAACGTTTACAACACAGCTTAGGGATTCATGGCAACAAGGCGGCGAGCCTTTTATAGTCACCTGTTCAGATATTTTACTAGCCTGCTTGTATTTATGTGACCTACTACTGTAGCTGCAGAGCAGTCCTTTCCTGTTTGTATCTGCACTCTTTCCTGTTATAACATTGCACATTTATTGATTGCTTACTCCAATGCAAAGTGCCTTAACCTGTGACCATAGACTGTACTTAAGACGCCTGTGACAGCAGAATGTTAACAGCTCCGTGTTATTCCTCTGTCAGTGTTGTTCTCAGTGTTTGTGTCCTGTCCATGGTTTAAATTGTGATGTCACTATAAACTTGAGTTAAGTAACAGCTACAACCTTTCTCTGGGTGGTGTTACAGAGAAGTAATGGTTTGTTTATATGAGGGAAACCCTGTGAAGATACAAAGAAATGTATTAAAATCAGTGCCAGACCAGGCAAATGTAAACAGTCATAATTCCAGATACTGTTCTCAAGCTGAGTTACTAGCTTTATTTTTGCCAGCAGCAAGGTGACCTATTAGGTGCGCACACACACACACACACACACACACACACACACCTGCAATTTTATACCTGAGCAGGCTGTCTGCAGGCTGTAATAGGCAGCAGAGTGGAACCCTAACTGTCTCCACCCTCACCTTCAAGCCCTGACACTGAGCGCCACACACTCACTCCTGACGACAGGTGCTTTGGTTTCAAGCAGTGGCAGCAGTGTGTGTAGTGATGGTGGAAGGGAAACCGTATCGCTACGGGCTCATAGTAGCAGGACTCTGCGTGGCAGCGATGGGCCTCTTTATCATGACTCAGGAGCGACCCCACGTCTACGCCACAATGTGTGCTCTGGGAGTCACAATGGTGTGTGTTGGGACAGTGTGGAGCCTCTGCCAGTGTTATCCAAAGGTACAGCAGATACACTGTGTGTGTGGTTTGGAGAGAAAGGCAGGAAATAACCTGAAATGTGTGTGTTTTGGTAGGTCATTTTGGCCCCTCGGCTTGAAGAGAAAAACCCAGAGGAAGTAGTGTGTACTTCTGCTGAAGCAAAACATGAAAGGTACTGTTACCCACACACACTGCCCTACTGGTCCACAGACAAATGGGTGTGCAACACTGGGGTCTTAATGATCCTCTGTGGCCTGTCTGGTATATACTAAGTGATCATGTTGTGGGTGAACATGGCGGCAGCAGCAATATAATGAGTCTGAAGGGAGGAGGATCTGCCCTGGTACACTATAGTTAGTAATTTTGTTATCTTTACAGGAAAATTAATGGTGATCTAATGGAGTAGCACAAAGGAGGGAGGCGGGAGAAAGAGGAAAGTGGAGTAGAAGAAAACAGAGCGACTATAGCCGGAAGGTTTTCTCTAAAAAGCGCAGACACAGTGAATGACTAACACGTCCTCCTCTTCCCACTGTTAATATACCTTTGATTAAAGTACTCAGGCCTCACTTAGTGACAGTGGTTGTTCAGCTCCTGAAAGTAAAAGAGCAAAGACAGATAAAGACACGCACGCTCAGCAAATCTCACAACGCCTCAGAAGTATAAAATGAGGACAAAATGCTGAAACTAGACTAGACCTTCTATTTCCGTCTCTTCCCCCCTCCCCCTCTTTTATTTAATTTCAGGCGTGCTGAGGCTGTGCCAGGTTTCTGTGGCCAAAAGTCGAGAAGCTGCAGACTTCTCTCTGAATCTCTCGAGAGCCAGTGTCACAGCTGTCCCACGCTCCCCTTGGTCTGATAGAGGGGACGGCGTCTTCAGAGGACCCCTGGTCACCACGCTCCAAGCTCTCAAACTGCACCCGGGCTCCTCTGTTTGAAGTGTCCAGTGACCTTTCAACAGAATGACAGCATCGCTCACACATGACGCTGTTTGGATTTTTACAGCTGGTGACTGTGACTGATGCAATATCAACAGTTTTGTGTTAGTGTGACAATCTGAAGTGTTTTTTAAAGGTGAATGTATGACAAAAAGACCCCAGTAGATGGCATTGTTTACTATATGAAAGAAAGTGCATTTGGTGTCAAAACCTGATGCGTGTTTAACCTCCTAAGACCCAGCTATGGGTTTTCTTTCCACATTTGTGGACAAGAGTTTCACAACAAAAACAGAAAAGAAAACTGTCCACTACAAAGGACATTCCATAAAAATTTTAAAAACTGTATCTGAAAAAACTGTTGCATCACGATGTTTCCAATATAGGCACTTATTTAATAAAAAACTAAAAAAAAGCTTGTACTTTGCTGGCATTTCCTGGATCTTAGGAAATTAACATCAGACACACATTACTTCACCTCTGACCTTCATCATTTTTGTCTGGGTTGCCTTTGTTTAGTATTACACTTTTAAGTTGAGTAATATAAGGAGAATTAATTAAAATGAGGAAATATTCTGAAATTGCTGCAGTTTTAGTTTTAATCACACAACATCTTTTAAACTCATGCCTTCAGATTTCTACCATTAATTCTATTTAGAGATGCACAGATTTTGTCATTCATTCTTCTTTACAGTAAAATTGTCTGCCATAACATCTTAAATACAGCTGTGCAAAGTTCCAAGAAAACTGATATGCCCTTGAGCAAGGCACTTAACCAGCAGGCACCTGAAATGGAAACCCACTGCTCCTGATCTGCAGTGTGGTGCACGTTCAGCTAATGATGGGTTAAAAGCAGAGAGTCAGTTTCAGTGTGTGTGTTGCGTGTCCAATAAATATAATAAATACTGACAACAATAAAAAGACTCTGTAGAAAAATATGATTCTTCTAATTTTCTAAGAATGGCCCTTAACCTACACAAGAAACTGTTCGAGTCTAACAAAACTTTTGTAATTCTTACAGCAAGGTCTATTGTTGTTGTTTGTTTTTTTTAATATATATATATATATATTTGTATTTTTGATCTGTATAATTTACACACAAAATAGTTGGTAATGAGTTGAAGTCAGAGTAAAAGAGAGGGTGACATTCAGTGAGGTGTGTGTTACAGTATGTGAGTAATTGCTATAATTAAAATAGACTAGATGCACACACACTGTTGCCCATAGTGCTTGAATAATTTTGTTTTCAGAAACGTTCCTCTTGTACACATCAGTAATCACCTTTGATACTTTATCTATCAAGAATAAATCACATTGTCACGATGATTATATGAGAAGAGGTAAAAATATTTTATTTCATCTCTATGAGCAACAAAGTATAAACAGAAATTTCTGAGAATAAAACCTGTTGTGACCAGTAATAAAGAGCATGACATATACTAGTGCATGGGAATGTGTTCAGGATGGGGCACAAACTTGGATTCATGTCTCACTTTGTTCACATTAAGTTGAAGCAGCATCAGTAAACAAACTTGAAGTCAGATGTTTTTATTCCAGATTGACATGGAATAATGACGGGCTGCTTTGGGGGAGTATGAAACCTGACTCCGCCACAGTAAGAGGTGTTTTTAACGGAGGACAATCATTCGATACAAAAGCGGTGGCGTGAGGCGGAGAGACGTCACCAATCCCCGCCTCGAATAATAAGAATCAATTGTTCGATTTTTTTTTTTTTCTTTTTTAACATAAAATCTCAATAGAGGATTGGAGACGCTCTTACTGTCAGACGCACTGAACGCACCACTGAGACAGTAAACATCTGGATACCTGAGACTAAAATAAAAAGTCACATCTGGATTTGTGTGATTTGTACATTGATCCTGGTACCTGACACGGTCCTGTGCTGGTGTGGAGAATGTATCGCACCTCAGCTTGGATAGGCTGGGCGCTGTGTTTTTGCGCATCTTTGGCCGTGAGCGCGCAGGACTACCCCGAGGACGACGAGATGATCCTGGACTTGATCCGAGAGGACGGGACTCAGCCTGAAACCGGAGAAGAACCCTCCGCAGAGTTCCTCAGGTGCAACAAGGTAGCTTCATGAATACTGATCAGATCAATAATCAATGCATGTGTATTCACTGATGGGTTTTTATTTTACAAATAAGTTCATGTCTAACAGTCCATGGGTTTATCTAAGAGCCATTTGCGCATGCACCCACCTGCACAACTTTGCATCTGAAGTTTTTATGCATGTGTTACATATTTGCCAGTGTTGAGGATCCAGTTTTACTTCAGTTACATGCAACCCAAGTGTGCATCCTCCTGACCTGCACACAGAGCGCATGCATGTTCCCTCTGCTGTGTTCCAGGCGGCGTGGCGCATGCCCGGTCAGTACCTGGTCATACTGCGTCAGGGTTCTCACGAGTCCCACGTCCAGAGGACCATCAGGAGGCTGAGAGCTAAGGCCGCCAGAAGAGGATACCTGCTGGAGATCCTGCAGACCTACTCCGGAGCTCTGCACGGTTTCCTGGTGAAGATGAGCAGTGACGTCCTCCACCTGGTAAGGACCCAAGGGTGGGGGCCAATATGCAGTGGCCCTCGGAGCTCATGCTCTTGAATTAAGCAGAAGTGGTCCAGTTTGATCAGCTGCACAGACTTTCACACTGCATCTAAAACCTTGCAGAGCCTGCATGTACCCGGATGGGGTGAAGTGACTTTACTGGGTTGCCCTGAAAATACCCAAACATGCAAACTACATCAGCTGTTCCTCATGGAAATCTCTCTCAGACCTAAACACCTGCCAGCAACCAAAAGCATCTACTGATCTAAAATATGTAAAGTTAAACAACTTTTGAGCCACCAATCCTATAAGTACATTGACATAATTCAGATAAAATGCAGATTCTGGGCTTTTGAGCAGCATCAGATAGGACCCATTTGGATGAGCAGAAGCTCCATGAACATGGAAACGCCATCATTTTCTGTAACACTGACTTGCCAATAAAACCCATGTAGTCTAACAAATGACAGTGGTTGAAGATGTTTGTTGTTATGTTTATTCAATTATATATTTCACTGAAAAAGTCACTTTTTATTCAGTTTATTCAGAAAAATAACAGATTTTCACTGAAAATTTCAAAATGCAAGGGATAATAAATTTAGGAAGGGTTAAATCTTGGGGAAAAACTCTTTTGGAAACACCACAAAAGTGTGCAGGACATTCATAGTGTACTCTATCAAACGTGGTTCCACACTGACAATATATAACCTCCTGAGATCCAGCAATGCATTACTGTACTCTGCAGGGAACAAAAGTTTGATGGTTTGACTTAAAAAAAAGTGCTGGCCATTGCAAAGGACATTCCATTAAAAAATAAATAAATCAAAATAATGTAAAAAATTTACCTGAAAAAACTGTTGCTTTATGCAGTTTCCAATCAAGACAACTGTTTAATGTAAAAATGATAACATTTTCACTTTCCTGGGTCTCAGGTGGACAACATCACAAAATATTTGTCTATTCCAGGCCCTGAAGCTGCCCCATGTCCACTACATAGAGGAGGACTCTTCCGTCTTTGCTCAGAGCGCCCCCTGGAACCTCCAGAGGATACTGCAGCCTTATGGTGGAACCTCAGAAAATGGAACATACAAACCACCCAGTGAGTGTGTCTGTCTGCTACACACAGGTATATGTGTGTATATAAAACGCACTAAAGTAATGACACACTGACCCTCCTGTCCTCTGCAGATGATGGAGGGATGGCGGAGGTGTATCTGATGGATGGCAGCGTCCACAGTTCTCACAGAGAGGTGGAGGGACGCGTGCTGGTCACAGACTTCAGTCACGTCCCTGAGGAGGATGGAGTCAGAGTCCACAGACAGGTTTAACACACACAGTAGAAAGTCAAACACCTCTAGAAGAAAGCTGTCACATACTGAACACACTGATTTCACTTACTTCAGAACTAAACATGGAGAATCAGCGTTCAGTTTCTGTGCTCCGTATATCTGGAACAAACTACCAGAAAATATCAGGTCTGCTGAGAGTCTGAGTTCTTTTAAGTCAAGGTTGAAGACTCACCTGTTCACTGCTGCCTTTGTCTACAAGGCTTATGACTTTTTAAATTTTATATTCTCCTTCGAAACGCTGCACTGCAAGTCTTACTTTAATATGTGTGTGGTTTTATATTTTGGGTTTTTTGTGTTGTTTTCTTACTTGCTGTTTTTAATCACCTTTTACATCAGTGTTTCTCAAAGTGTGGGGCGGGCCCCCCGGGGGGGTGCGAAGGTGTGCTGGGGGGGCATGGGATCTCTCCTTGGTGGTTGTTTTTTTTGTTTTTCTTTTTCTCCTTCAGGTTAGATCATGTAGCAGGTGGAACTAGTATTTTAGTGTTGGAGCACCCTGCACTCATTTTAGGGATGTACAACAAACAAATCTACTGCCATGGTGATCTGTCTCTAGACTAGACAAAGAGTTTAGGTTTGGAGAATGGACAAGGATTGGACTTGGAAAAAAAAGTGGAATGTTTCTGTTTTTGCACAATTTGTACAGTTTGCACTTTAATGTTCTGAGACGTGCAATGGAAACAGGCTCATTGCTGCCACTGATATTGTTAAAATGTTCATCTTCATTACCAAAATTTGTTTGTTGTTCTAAAAAAAGTAACTTTATTGTTATAGTTGTAAGATAATTGCGCATTTCCAATTTTTATTTGTAAAAATATTGTCTCGGAGCAGTCTTGTTGAGTTTATTTGTATTGTTCAAGCAAAAATCTAAGTTATTTTTAATTTGAACAACAAATTATTCAAGGAAAAGCAAAAAGTATTGTTATAATATTGACGTTTCTTTCAATAAAAGTTATAATTGCACCGCTGTTACAATGTTGCTGGGGTTGGGGGGGCCTGGAGATTTTTTTGTCCTCCAAAGGGGGGCCCGACAGAAAACGATTGAGAACCGCTGTTATACATGTTTCTTCTATAATGTTTTAAATGTGTTTCTTGTTCCCTGTCATTGTATTTCAATGTCCTGTGTGAAGCACCTTGAATTGCCCTGTTGATGAAATGTGCTGTACAAATAAACCTGCCTTGCCTTATTGTTAAATGTAACATTGGAAGAACCTGTTTTCTGCTGCTTCTTATTTTTCACTGTGGATTGTTTTGGTGTTTTTGCAGGCCAGTCAGTGTGACAGCCACGGCACACACATGGCTGGTGTTCTGAGTGGGTCAGACTCTGGTGTTGCTCGGGGTGCTGGTGTTAATCTGGTCCGTGTTCTAAACTGCCAGGGAAAGGGGACTGTGTCAGGAGCGTTGGCAGGTACAACAGGAGGTTATTTCCACTATCATCACCCACCAAACACAGCCCACTCTGGCTCTAATGTGGTCCACTGGTGTCCACAGGTTTGGAGTATATCAGGGCAACTCTGCTGGCCCGCCCAGTGGACGCAGTGGTTATTCTTCTGCCTTTTACCGGAGGCTTCAGCCGCTCATTAAACACAGCCTGTGGACACATGGTGGCTACTGGAGCTGTGGTCATCACCGCTGCAGGGAACTTCAGAGATGACGCCTGCCTCTACTCTCCTGCTTCAGAGCCTGAGGTTACGTCACAGAACATATCATATGCAGAACATCCACACAATCTGTAACTCATGGCTGTCAAAGTCATTTTAGTTCAGGGGTCACATTCAGCCCAGTAGGATCTGAAATGGGCCAAACCAGTAAAATAATAACAGTGAAAAAGTACAGTTACATTATGAAAATGTTTTCATCTACAAAGATTCCTTAAAAATGTGAATAACAGGAACAACCTAATATTTCTTGAGAAAAATAATTGCAATTTTAACAATATTCTGGCTCAATTAATCATTTACAGTTTATCATATACAGTACAACTTACAGATCACAGTGAATCTACAAATATACAAGACATTTAGTAACAGGCAAAATATTGGTAAAATTCCACATACTTCTTTTAAGAAAGTTCAGGTTGTTCATATTTTTTGTGAAAGTATAGTTTATAAATGTAAATATCTTCATTTCATGTATCCATCCATCCATCCATCCATTTTCTTCTGCTTATCCGGGGCTGGGTCCCAGAGGCAACAGTCTAAGCAGGGATGCCCAGACTTCCCTCTCCCCCAGACACCAAGAAAAATTTGGAGTTGTCATTATTTATGGGTTACTGTGATAGTATTTTACTGGTCTAACCCACTTAAGATCACACTGGTCTGAATGTGAAACCTCAACTAAAACGATTTTAAGATCATTGATTGTCAATATCTTCAGTATAATTTTTGTATTTCACAGATCCATCCCACAGGCCGGATTGGAACCTCTGGCGAGCCGGTTTTGGCCCACGGGCCGAATGTTTGCCACCTGTTCTGTAACTCATCTTTCTGTGTGTTCAGGTGATTACAGTGGGGGCGGTTAACTCAGCAGACCAGCCCATGGCACTGGGGGCAGGGGGGACCAACTTCGGCCGCTGTGTTGACCTGTTTGCACCCGGTGATGACATCGTTAGCGCCAGTAGTGACTGTAGCACCTGTTTCACCTCACGCAGTGGAACCTCGCAGGCTGCTGCTCACGCTGCTGGTATGCACACACATAGAATCAGTGGAGGAGGATGTAGTCAGACACTTTACATGTTGTAAATACATTCTACTACCACAAAAGTAAAAGTATGTATTACACTGGTCGACAACAAATTTATTGTTTAAGTTTTTTGAGCTGATTTAGGATAATTTTGGTGTGCTGAATCCAAAAATCACATTAATTTTGCTCAATCAGGTCAACTTTCTGAAGTATGCTACATATTGGCTTTTTAACATTTTTGCTGACATTTATGGGCATTTTCACATCATAAGATACAAAATTCTTTCATATTTCTTGCAATAAACAAGTTCTGAAGATTTTACTTTTGCCAATTTATGATTAATGTTTTTTTTAATATTACAGGTGAATGAAATGGCTTCGACTAGAAGATCTTGCAAAAATAAGCCTGACGTATTCTGCTACATCTGCGGTGAATACACCATTGTACCTAACAGGAATCCTGTTAGAAAATTTTTTTTTTCTCTTAAAACCTATTTTGGGTGAGAACTATATTAAAATCAACTGATAAAGTCACAAAAATGTAATAAATTTTGTGAGAAGATCAAATTTTTCAAAATCAAATTAGCAAAAAAACGTGACCTGATTGAGAAAAACAGATGTCATTTTTGGATTTAGCGGTGCAAAATGGTCCTAATTCAGTTGAAAAAACCTAAACAACTTGCAAAAAACATTTTTTTGTAACCCAATGTTATCAGCAAAATGCACACAAAGTATGAAAGTAAAACTCACTGGGGAGTAAAACAGTCTGTGTTTTACTATATATGATGATTCTGGCTTCGTTTTACTGCGGCATAAATGTGTGTTGCATTTTACTGCTGTAGATGTTTCAGGTTAAGCTCATTTGATCTACTTTAGATACTGTTTGTTGTTTGATCTACAGCAGTAGATAATCCTGTACATTATCTTGCCACACAGAATCCTCCTGTTTGTAGCGTCAGTGTTCTTTTGAGAACCACATACTGTATCTCTAAAAGAGTCAACTTTTCATGAGCTCCTAACACAGCCCTGTCTTCACCTTTGCCACAATGGATTTTCCATCAAATCTATGAGGGTTTTGAAAGAAAGTTGAATTTTCTCAAAACATCCTCAACCCCTTCCTTGAGGATATGATGAACATGCAAAATCAGGAAGATACTGAACTCTAAAAAGTAATTAAAGTCCTTCAGATTTGAGATTTTATTGAAACAGTTTATAAAAAAGTACTTAAAGTGTGTTTTGCTTGTACTTGTGTAGGTATAGCTGCGGTGATCCTGTCAGCCAATCAGAGAGTATCGCCAGTGCAGGTCCTGCAGATGATGCTTCACTATTCCATCAGTAACACCATCAACCTCCTCTCTTTGCCTGAAACGCATCATCTTTCCACCCCAAATCTGGTAGCCGCCATGCCTCCTGCCTCAGCAGCCAACAACACAAGTGAGTGACTCACATACACACTGTCATACACACACACACACACACACACACACACGCAGCATCTCTATGTGGCTCACAGTGTGTGGGTGTCTGCAGATGGCGAGCTGCTCTGTCGTTCGGTGTGGTCAGAGAGGTCAGGGGTCACGAGCACTGACAAGGCGATCAGCCGCTGTCGTCAGGGGGAGGAGATGATGGGCTGTAGCAGCTACGCCCCTGACGGCGTCCACGCAGGAGAAGCCATCAATGTGAGTTTCACCAGAGCTGTCATCATCCTTCAAAACATCCACAAACACCAGACACTGACACCTTTCACTCTGTAGGAGAGCGGTGGGCAGATGGAGTGTGTAGCCTATAACGGCCCTGGGGGTAAAGGGGTGCACGCCGTGGCACGCTGCTGTGTAACATCAGATCTGCAGTGCCAGGTCCACACGAGTCCACAGCCCGGGCAGGACGCCGAGTGTGTCAAACCACAGCATCACCTGACTGGTAAGATGTCCACAGGCTGTACTGGAAATGACAGAAGCTCAGCTGTCCACAGTGCAAAGACACATGTCAGTCAAAAACCTGGAGCTGTTGTATAAAAAGCACCCTTTGCACATCTAGGTCAATTATGTTAGTTACCATGGCAATCAGACAAAGAAAACGCACTCCCTGACAGCTTAAATGCCAGTTATGTCTGCAAATATAGAGCAAGATTATCAAAGTGGGTGCTACTTTTTCTCATATTCTCCTGGTGTTGATTTTTGAAGAGTTTTTGATAAATTCAGCCCTTTTTTCCAGCCTTGCCTGAAGATTAGAAGCAGAAAATATAACAAATTAAAGTTTTTAAGCATACAGCACCTTCCTGTTTCTAGGTTGTACATTTTGGTCTGCTGGTCAGATCTGGTCTGGCTCGCGTCCCCATCACGGTGATCGGAGGCGCTGTGTGGTGAAAGACAGTGTCACATCACATGCACTGTGCTGCCACAGTCCATCTTTGGAGTGCCACCTGCTGGAAAACACATCAGCTGATAAAGAGCAGGTGAAGAACTATATATAGACAATAAACCAGCGGTAAATGTCAACTTTAATGTTTCTCAAACCTTCACATTGTTTTTGTTTTTTTTTCCCCAGGTGGAGGTGTCCTGTCCATCTGGTTGGACTCTGACAGACTGTAACGCCTTCTCTCAGGGCTCTGCTATCTTGGGGACAGTTGCTAAGGGCAACAGTTGCCATGTTCACAGTGGCGCTGGAGCGGATGGGGCAACAGGTATCGCTGTTTGCTGTCGTATCAGACCTCCAGATCAGTCTGCTGCAGCTCCACACTGATGGGGCCTCGCATCATTCTGACACCCCACATCTGCAAAGCAACTTTCATATTCCTCTATCGACACCTTTGGTTTTGTTAACCCTGATGTCAACACCTTATTATTCATATGTGATTGATGGCATTTCAGTAAAAGCTGTTATGTGTTGGTTTTTAGGATTAGGTTCAAATATTCTCCACTTAAAGAAGAGAGAAGCTGTTACTCCTAGTGCTGTTTTGTGAGCTGTTGAACCATGCCAGGCAAGGTTTCTAAAGTATAATCAAATATTTTTTGTATCTTTTTAAAAAACTATTATAATAAAAACAGCTTAAGTGAATGTCATGATCAAGTTGTACCTTTGTATTCGACCTGAACAGATAAATTACAGTGGTTTTTACAAACATCCGCTTCATCTTGATTTAAATGACTTTTTTTTTTAACCTGTTTCATAATTTACGGCTCCTAAACAAAGCATGTCAGAATAAAGCATGATAAAGGATGAAAGGTTGGAAAGACAGATGACAAGCCACACAAACGCTGACAGCAGCTCAGTCAGATCACAGCTGGACAACACACCACAGGCTTTTTCATCAGTGTCTGGAAACACTAATGAGGCTAATCAGGCTGATTAGCAGCTTGATTAGTGAGTTGGTTACATGGAGAGATCTTCTGTTTTTGTTCAGTCTGGAACAGCAGCTTTGAGCAAGTTTTCACTGTAGCTTGATTAAACATTTACCCTTGAGTAGTTTAGAAAAAAATGGACTATGCAATAAAACAGCTTAAATTATTATTATTATTGATTCATGAAAATTAATGCAGTCATGTTGTGAATTAAATGACCACTTTTATTCGACTCTGGTAACACTTCAGAGCTCACACAGTATTATGGATTCATAATTAACAGTAAAAATCAGACAAAGGCTTGGTAAAAACAATGAGTCTACCTGATATTAGACTGTTTTCTAATTATTATTCTCCTATTTTTTTAAACCAATTCTCATTTCCAGTTACGACCTGGACAAGAGGCAGTAGTGTGTTTTAATGTGTGGTTTGTTCATTTTCCTGTTACCAGCTAATATTCCATCAAAATAAATAGAAATAGGTAGTTTTTCATTCTGCAGCTGTGGTTTAAGCAACAGGAAGATGTAGTTGGACACATAAGAGGATGAATTTCAGCTTTATTCAGCAATTTGCAGTAATTTTCAAGTATTTGTCTGACGTGTTACACCAATAGTTGCCCATAAAACTGAAGATATCAATGACCTCATAAGGTAATTACCATTTCTAGTACAAGTCTTTCGCACTAATAAAACTATTCCATCGTCAGCAGGTTACCATTATCATTTACTTAAGAAAATATTAGAGTAGTTCTGCCTTGTTGCCCCTGCCCCCTCCTGTGTAACCCTGTGTTTTGTTTTTTTTTGGTTCTGTATTACCTGTTATTTTGTAAAGCTATCATTTAATATTAGTCTAATGTTATCCAGATATACGAACTGACCAATTCACTATTAGGTAATTATAGTGCATTACATATCATCACTTTACTTATCTTTTTTATTAAACTAGCCCCCTGCTAGTATCACATAATTCACAAACTGTGAAGTAAAGTCTTGCTACAATTCGTAGCGTCAGAGTCTGGACGCAGAAGACAAGATATGACAATATGAATGTAATAGAGCAGTAGTATAAAGTATAACTACAAGTAAACAACAGGTTGTGCATTCCAGTTTATTTTATAACAAATTTCCCCTTAATCAAACTTGGATGTACAAATTAAAACTGAGTTTTAACATGCATTACAGAATCCTGCGATGGCAGAAGTGAATTTCAAAATGACAGTAAAAACCCGTATCGATGCCAATCCTTCCCCTTGCGCCTACCCATCCCTCCCTGCATCCCAGGATTAAAAGAAAAGATTGTTTTGAAGATAGTTTTCCTTTTCATGAGTCGTTGTGGTGATGGAGCGGAAGGGCAAACCTACGAGAGGCTTTTGGCTGAATGCATCTCATGTTGCCATGGCCGTGTATCACTTGGCACAGACTGCATGCAGCTCCATCAGATAGCACGTAACCAGCCACAGAGAAGGGGCGTGTGTGGAGACAGTAAGTGCTAATGACAAAATTACACAGCAAACAGAGGGGCCGTTTTTCTCTCGTCACACAGAAAAGACACATTTACCACCACCACTTACTGCCGCACATGCAAACGTGTCAGAGGGCACAAAAGTGACATTCACATCTAGTGAGAAAGAAGAAAATGAGCGGGGGGGGGGGGGGGGGGGGGTATGGAAGGGTGAAAACAGTGTCTTCCCTCTCCTCATGCTCTGAAAACTCACAGCAAGGATGCAGAGGAGCGTCAGTGGATTGATCACATGACGACTCCGACGGAAAACCATAATTACGCATGATTGCTTAATAGGTCCTCACACTGTAAACATTGACCTGTTAAAGCTGATAGCTAATCTGCTAAACTAGTTTAGGCTCATGTCTTCAGAACGTCGGAGTGAAGGTGTGGCTTCTTTAAAACTATCTAGTATTAAATCAGTATCTACAGAGTGTCTCTGTTTGAGTACAGAGTGAAAAGAAGCAGCATTGTACCATCACCAAAACCCTGTCCTGTCACCTAAACCCTGTTTTAAAAGGGTAAAACCTACACCCTCCCCTCCCTCATACACACTGAATTCACAACATTACATTCCAATTCCTTTGTCACAACACACAGAGGAAATTCCCTGTATTATTTTAGGTCTAATGGCGATGAAGAAGCCCTGTCTCGCTCTTACAGTGAGAATATTCGACCACATTGGACACTGGTTCGATGTCATGGAGAAGAACGCATCCTGATGTGATGACACACAGGGAGAGATCGGGAGGTTAAGGCACTTCAAGACTCCCGATGATTGGGGTAATGGGGGACGATGGTTGTTCTTGAGTGGCTACATTTGGGCTCAGCTCCTCTGTGTGTGTGTTTCCAAAGGTAGATGAAAGCGAAAAAGGCAAAGCAAAAAAAAAACAAAACTCAAACCTGATAAAGCAGAGGTAACAGTGAGGCGAAGAGGACCTGCTGTTTGTTGTTGTGAGTGAAGTGACAAGTAACACGAGTTTACATGCTTGCATGTTTTGCATGAGTTCTGCAGTGTGATTCTTTGTGTGTAACCTTGGCACCTAAAATTAAAACATGCTCCTGAGCTCACCCTCAGTCGGCACTGATGGCCCACCACAACTGATCTGTGCACTTTGAGAGATCAGCTTTTCTTGCATAAGGCTTGAGTCCCTAAACACCCTCTGAAAATTCAACCTGTCCAGAGACAAAAGAGAATGGCAAAGAAAATAAAACACAGCACTGAAAAAAAAACCTACTAAAAACCAGCGCAAAAAGGCTGCCTGTCAGTGAGAAGTAGGGAGTAGAGTGCTGACGATGGCACTGCATGTTTCAGATTTGCTGAGGGCCTGGATCTGTCCTGTGTCTAGGACGCCTGTCATTTACTGCATCCCTGGCTACACTTCAGTCTCCAGGGTCAAAGGTTAAGTCACAGGCAGAGTGGCTTGCTATCAGGGCATCAATGTGTCTGCATAAGTGGCACTGAAAACACAAGTGTTAAAAACAAAAAACAAAACAAAACAAAAAAAAGAAGAGGACACGATGTAAGAGGAAGCTCTAGAGGAACTGACCAGTGCTGCTGTACGTCACAATAGACTGGGCTGGACTATAAAGTGCATACGTAACCCCTCCCCTCCCAAGTGCTCATGTGTGGAGGTGTTCCTGTACAAGTGCACGAGTGTCTGCAGGTCAAGTTCCTCTTGAGCAGCTAACATGACCTCTAACAATTGCATGGCTGTGGAGAAGAGCACAGGAGACTTTAAAATATATCTTACATTGGAAATTACATCTATGGAACAAATCTTTACAATTTGAATATGTCTATGTAGATATATTGGCAATTATGAGCAGAAAATTGTTAAAACACAACCCAAACCCATCCTCCACCTTGCTGTCATTCTGAGTGAATGAATGAATAAAAGGATAAACTGAAGTCATCCGTGATTGTGGAAGGTTTGCACTTCCCCATAATCAACTCTGCTGCCCTTAATGATAATGCATCTCCATCATCGCCTTGGCTGGTCTGAAAGGAAGTAATTTATGATTTATTCATAGCTCCTTTGTTGCCATAGCGACCCAGAGAGTGAGTGTTCTGACTGGCTTGTAGTGGAGTCCAAAATGTCCTGACCAACCAGAAGCCAAAGTGCAGCCTGATTCTGAGAGGCTGCTGGAGCTGAGCGCCTCTCCGTTGGAGGGATCCTGCTGGTCGGAGGAACTAGGGATCTACATCTTCGAGATCGCTCTTTGAATCACCGAGCATCATGGGAGATTCTGATCCCTGTGTGAGAGAAAAGAATACAAGTTTTAGGTTAGTGTGAGAACAGGGATGTAGAAGTGTGGAAGTGGAAGTCTGTAACTTAACGTGTCACTTAAAGGTTCATTATGTAAAAGGTCCTCATTAACGTTGTCTGGTCCAGACTTTTTGGTGACAGGGATAGTCCCTCTGGTCCACCCTCCAACAGTAACTGGCACCAATGCATCTTAAAGTTAAATACTAATCACCACAAATCATAAAATGACCCATTTGGGTTAAAGCAGAAAACTGTGGCACTACAGAGCAGCCTTTATAAACGGACTAAGGTCATTAAAACAATGATTCTTATTTTCATGAGACTGCAGACATCCCCCCCACACACATAATTTTGAGTATATTCCATTTCTGCATATCTCTGATACAGAAATATGCAGAAATGTATTTTACACCACACATTGATAATATCATCCTGATTTCATCTGAAATTAGGAAAGCACTTGAATGTAGTTCACTAGTTGTAGATACTGTTACTGGGTAGATGAGTATTATAGTACTGTAAAGTGCTGATCAGGAAATTGTCATCATAGTATAAAGGTGTAAGATAAACAAGTACAAGACTGCCTGAAACCCAGTGACTAAGAAAAATCATTTGTCACACCCATGTCACACAGTCATACAAATTATAAAAACACTTAAAAGCATAGGTCACGTATTCAACATTTGGCCAAACAGCCTGATGACGACCTTCACATTAACTGTTGTCAATTTGTTAGATTTTAGGGAGTTAGTTTATTTATTGTAAATTTTATCCTCATTGCGATACTGAGAAATGCTTTTGTACATACCAATGGGACCTCATACTGTATTAAAACATGTCATATATCTATTTTTTTTATACTAAAAGAACTGTAAATGTCAAATAAATGTACGGGGTTAAAAATAAAAAGCAGCAGAAAAATGGAAGTACAAGTATGTAAAAAAAAATGTATAGTATTTTGTGGGTGTGCATAAATAAATGGCGCCTATGTTCCAGTGACAGGAGGATTATCATTTCTACATGCTTATTATGCGCAGTATTCATGTATGTGCCAGAACTAGTCTGACAGTTTGGTGTTGTGTGGGCTTCCTGACAGGGACTGCAGGAGTCATAAAAGACTGGCACGGCCGTGGGAGGTAGCAAAGTGCTTTTGTAGCTCTTGACAGAAGCCAGGGAGATGCTCCATTTTTGTTCTATTCTTCTCGGGTTTTGACTGTGTGAGCTGAACACAAACTGATGATTCACACATCGACCCCCGCTGGGTTGAGCAGCTAACAGGGTGAGAGCGAGGGCTACCTGTCGGAGGCTGCGGTCTGCATTTTCATTTGCTGGACTTCCATCAGAGCCGTTACTGCTGCCGGACTGCTCCTTCTCATTTAACAACGCTGTAGCATAAGCCAATGTGTCCTGCAGAGATTAACACAATTATACGAGTGTGTTAAGACATGAACAAGTGGAACTGAATGTGGGTTTTTTTTAGCTAATGCAGTATTTGTGTGTGTATTTGTTTGTGTACCTGTGCAGAGATGGTGCGCTGGAAGGTTTTGTTGGTGGACGTTTCATTAGAGACGTTGCTCTGAGGAGTCCAGTAATGCTCTGTCATCTGAATGAAGAGAAAATAGAATAACACAAACTCAAATAACAGGCACCATACTTAAGAAAAAAAAATCACCAGTGACTTAAACAATCCCTCTGCTGTAAGAGGTGATTCAGTATTTTATGAGCTGACCTTTTTCTGTAGCCACTGCACTGCCCAACTCCAGTGGCCAGACAAGTCCTTAAAGTAGTCCTTGGCTTGAGGACACCTAAAAGGACAAGAAGACGACATTTAAGTCATTGTGTTACCCAGAATACATACATATACAAATACATCTCAAATAATTCTGATAGTAACAATCTAAACAGTTTAGTTGTCATTTGTAAAGTTAATGCAGTCACAGGATTTAGTTCACTATAAATCAGCAAATGTGTCGTGTCAACTTTGTATATGCTAGACTTTAAAACACTCTTTAAAACCATTATGAAACTAATTTAAGTCTTATTTCATGTACCCCTAATCTAGGACTGGACTTTTGTGTTCCCCCAACATGAATACACAGCAGCACTGTTGGTGGCTTGCTGCCTTTTATGGTGACCTTTTCTCTTTCTGACTTCTTGCGCAACCCTAAAAGCTTTAGTCTCACAGATCACAATTTAAGCATTTCTTGCTGAAGATGCAGCAGGCCTCAAATTCTTTATTTTCAACTAGCTTCACTGAATGCATGATTTTTTTAAGATTAAAATTCAGATTGTTGAATTTTAGACCCAGTGATGAACTGGTGACATTTCCAGCTTGTACCCCACCTTTGCTCGATAGCAGCAAAGGAGGATTAAGCGATTTGGAAAGTGAATGAATGAATTTTAGTCTTTTTTTTATAGGCTCTAGTTAAAGACAATGAAACTATCTCAGCTTTTTGCACATTATTCTATTGGTTCAGATGCACTTGTTTTGTGCAGTGCTGCTCACTAAACCTGAGGGAAACCTACTTTTGGGCTAATGTGACCAGGAACTTCACACACTGGTAGCAGCGTCTGCTGTCCACATTGTTACTCTGATGCATCAAAGCTGTGGGAACAGAGCGTTCAGTTAGTGTTTAATAGTCATTACATCAATTATCTACCGATGTTAACAACGACAAGATGCCAAGAGAAAAACGACAACATACCCAAGAGGCCTTTCTCTGACTCAAAAGCATACTTGAGTCTCTGGGATTGCAGAGGGTCTTCCACAACCTGAGGAAAAAGATCAACCAAGTAAAAAAAAGATGACTGTACATGTATAAAGCAGTAAATCAGCAGGAAGAGTGAGAGGTAACTGAAGAATACCACTTACAAGTAGCTCCTGCAGCATCTGAAAAATGTTCTTCAGTTCATGTGGTGGAGCTGTTTCCAGCTGAGTCTGTGAAACACAAAGGTGAGTTTTTAAAAGCCCACAGCTTTGACCGTTTTTGTCACAGTAGGCTCTCGAAGACCTTTAAATCTTACTTACTTTGAGCAACTGCAGCACCCCCAGTGAGAATGGCTCATTACAGAACGAGATGTACGTCACCATCTCTATGAGGAGAGACAGCGGGCCGGACAACTCCCGCATGGCAAACATCACCTGATAGAGAAACAGAGAGAAACCAAAGCAATTGTGAACCTTTTCACGTCTTTCATCACAATCAACAAGAATGACGTCATTCTGTAAATTGTAAAACATGGTTGGGAATACCTCTAGTAGATAAGGCTGGCCCTCTGGAGTGAAGAGTGAGGCCAGGATGTCACCATGGAGTGGGAGCAGTGGGGTGGACGTTGGGGCGCAGTTCACACGCAGCTTAAACACTCCTTGAGCTATACAACAAATATCAAACAAGTCAATAAAGAAAAAGGGAAACCAACAGGCAGCTTGTGTTGCACAGTATATATATATATATATATATATATATATATATATATATATATATATATATATATATATATATATATATATATATATCCCTGTTTGTGAGATCTGAAACATGTATGACCTTGTGTCCGTTGGGAGCTGAGCTCAGTGTGCAGAGTGATGAGAGCCAGAGTGCTGTGAAGGTGAAGAAACTCTCGAGCCTGGGCTGGACTCCACCGCCGGTTCTGTGCAGCATACACCCAAAAAAAAGATTAATAGACTAGTAATTAACAAATCAACACATTAAATATGTGCTATTGTTTACTTCAAAAGCACAACAACCACTAAAAATACTAATTTCTACCTGGTTGTTCTGCCTGTTGGGTCCTAAAAGGAAGATGAGCATCCGGCGATAGGCAGAGTGTTTCAGCAACAACTGACAAGGACCACAACCCTGAGAGAGAATGAAAAACAGTCAGGAAGTCAGTTCACTCACATGTCATTAGGATGTTTCATTTAAAAAATGCAAAGACGTTACATGCTACATCCACACTAATACACTTTTCTTTTAAACCCCACAAGTTTTGCCACATTTACATTGAGCATCCACATTACTCTAGTCTGCAGACGATTCCTAAAGTGAAACTTTTGGAAATGCTGCAAACCTTTTCTAGTTTGAAAACTCCAGAACTGTGTTACAATGTGGATGGAAACTTCTGGAAACAATGGAGCAGACGCTCACATTTCATGTCCCCTAATTGGCTGTGCCCTTCACATGATGATTTCAGGCCAAAAGTAAAACATCAGCTTCGACTACCATCAGTTATTAATTCATAAAGCATCAACATCCTTATTGTTCCCATTAACAGATGTTGCACAGTTCAGTTCTACATTTTATCATCCTACTACTGACTACATTCATACAGAGCTGGGCAATATGAAAAATGAACCAAACAAAGCATCATTGAGAAATACTATTTGTTTACTAAAACGCTACAGTAGTTAAGACTGGAGAAGCACATTCACAACATGCTTCAAAATGTAAACAGGTTACATTATGAATTTTTGGTGAGGATTTTGTTGAAGTACTTCAGAAAGTAATACCTTAATTAATCAAATTAGCTCAGTATATTGCCCAGCCCGACATCCATGGCAGAAAAGCTATCATTCGAGCAATTTGTGATAATCCTTGTGTACCTACATGTTAGGATTTCTGTAGCTTATTTCTGAAATTTTGCTAAAACCATCATGTAGATAGAGATAATTTTCAGTGTGGATGTAGCCCCAACCTCCTTATTTGTCTAAGCGTTATTACCCTTTGAGCAAAGTTACTGAAGAGATTGAAATACTGTGCACAGTTTTTCACATTCTCTGGAACATCTTTGTCCAACAATGAGAGCAGGGCGTCAGTCAGGTTGTCCAACCCAGGGTCTGCAAAGTGAAGTGCACTCTCCAGAGTCTTTTCAAGGATGGATGCGACGACAACTCTCACTTCCCTCACGCTGCACTCCAACAGGCAAACTCTAAGAACGGAGCAATGGAGAGAAATTCTGTATTAATTACATTGACCACATACAGTACACAGGAAGCCAAAGCCTCATTTGGTGATGTGATAAAGAGCCTCAGTGACTTTTTGTGAGATGAGGGATATGCATGCAAAAACTGTCACTTTGTGATAGTATAACCTGTAAATTGAATTAATATGTGAATACATAAATAATAATTGTGGCAAAATACTTGGGTGTCTTTGTCACTACACATAGTCTTTCTCTGTACAGATAAGATGATATGTGAGGTGTCTAGAGGGTTCTGTTTCCCCAGATGTCGGATGTTCTACAACCAATCATGTGATGACTATATGATCACCTCATGCTTTAACACAGAGTAATGCAAGACAACACACGTCTTTAAAAAAAAAAAAAAAAAAAGGAACATTTTGGGGAAATTATCCTCTGGCTGTGTGCATTTACATTCCTGAGGCTCACCTGCTGCTTCAGCCACTCAGTTTATGAGCAACACGCATGTGGACTGGAACAGGGCTGGAAATGAACTTTTCGTCTTCCTGCCACTGAGGCTGCTGGATTCCAAAATCTATCAGCCAGTTCTTCCTAGTCACTATCTTATGTTTAAGGCTCCAGCAGTTTGTGTGTTTTCAGTGGCCTAGTAGGTTTATCAGCAGCCACACTCTGCGACATAGACGTAATAAACTTGGGTACAACACATATTTAGGGTGTGTGATGATAGAATCTACTGAATCTCAGACTATGACACACGTAGAGAAAAGAATTAAATGTCTTCAGCACGTCATCTAACCTGCACCACAGCAGATGTAAACAATGAACTAAGCAAATGATATCCCCATTACAATCATGGTATTTATGTGAACATAGAGAAAAAAAAATAGAATCCTCTGTCCCTTTTTAAATAGAAAAGGAAACAGTATGACAATTTTGCAAAGAAAGCTTGAGGTTAATAGTTTCAGTGCTCAAAAACCTGTCGCGTAGATTAATGCGTCATGTCATGCTGTGTTCCTAATGGTCATTAAACAGACATAGGTCATGGCAGCAGTTACACTTGTAGAAGGTCGTCTTAAATTTCTGACATTGTCAGAATTTTGTTCCAGACAGTCTCTGGTCACAAAATTGAATCACCAGCCTCCTCTAAACCTCTATGAGTGTGCGATATAGAACCAACCTTTTTTTTTTTTTTTCTTTCTTTTTGCCATGTCCAAGGATATCACTACATTTTCTGATCTTTGTCTGGGACAGAACAGAATCCCACAGTGCATACTAAAGAGGCAGTGATGTGATTCAGTATGTGTTTTGTCACAAATCTCTCTACAATCACTAAAATCACTCTTACAATCAGATACTTTGTTTGTATATGCTATTTTTATTTACCAGTCATGGATCGTTTGAGAAAACTCCCCAGACAGCAATCACCTGTATATGGTGGGTGGCGCCAATTTCCACCCCTTAGCTTTAAGAATGTTCAGTACTAAAAATCTTTGGAGTGTGTGTCTTTGTGTAATTAAAACATAATAATTAAGCACAAAGAATAAAAGCATGTTAGAGCGTGGATATGTGCAGTACATGCACTTTGGACAGAGTGAGTAGAGATTTAGTGGCTACAACAGCATTATCAGGGTTAATTTCCTGACCCTGTCCAGAAACCTGAATGAGCATTGATTAGAATGAGGGAGTGATGCAGGGAGCTGCCAAGTCTAAAGTATCACATATCACCAGGACAGCTACAAAAATGCTGCAGTGATTAAAACTTAGCCACAGCCCTGCAAAAATAAGCCTGTATAAAGCTGCAGTGATTGTGTTCTATTATGTCTGTATTTGAGTGGCAGGTCAAAATCTACAGACTAACAAACATCTTTGTGAGACGACAAGGCTTTTTGGGAATTCATAACAAGGCATAGCTAATTTTGACATAAATTTGATATTAATCTCTTTATTCATTTTGCAATGGTTCTCTCTAATACCTCTCTGTGATCATTATAAGGGGTAACGGGGGTAAGAAGTCAGGCAAAAAGGTACAAACCTGGTGATCTCTCTTCCCTCTGGTCCAACAAGATACTGAACCATCCACTGACAGGCCTCACTGCTCTTAGACAGTAACACCTCCACTGTGGCCATCCACTCCTCTGTGTCCACACTGTGGCAGATGAACAGAAGAACAGAGTGTGAGACAGTGCTATGAGGGATGTTAAATCTTGACAGAGCATGTGTTTACTTACCGGAGTTTCTTTTTTGTGTGTAAGTAGGTGTGGAAGAGAAAATGAACAGCCAGCTGGAGACTCTCTTTGGCCATGGCCTGGTAGTCTGGGTGCTTCAGCTTTGTCTGAAAACAAATGCAAAAACAGTCTGTTCACAGGTGCCTGTCCAAAGGGAAAACATGGCTCACTGATAGTTTCAGAATGATTCTTATTTTGTTTTTGCAGTAAAAAATGTTTTAATGCTGCTCTAGAACCCCAGTTGACAAAGCTAAAAACAAACCAGGCATTTGATATGAAGAAAAATACTGTGACAAATAATTGATTCTTGTTCAGGTTTTAAATGAAATGGAATATTGCCATACATCCTCCTGAGTCCCAGGAAAGTAAATGTTTTGGCTTTTTTTAAACATTAAATAATTGGATTGGAAAAAAGCATAATGCAACAGTTAAGATAAAATTTTAATTTTTTTATGGAAAGTCCTTTGCAGTGGACAGGAAGTAAAGCTGTGAAACTCTTGTCCTCTACAGAGGACAAAAATGCATTGCTGGGTCTGAGGAAGATATAAAACATGTATACAAACATATGATTATTTGTTTCATGAAACATGTGATGAATTATTACAATATATGGTAATTTAACTGTATCACATACTGCATTGACGGAGGCCAGAGAGAGGGTGAAGTTGAAGTAGTCGCTGTTGTAGACATCTCTGTTCCTCATGAACTTCAGATTCTCATCTCTCACCATCTACACCAAACACAATCAGAGAGGTTAGATACTCACTGATTACTCCACTTCTGAGCTGAACGTCTCTTTCTGCTACACAGGACAGATGTTATAGTGGTGTATAGTCAGCTGTAAGTGAAGTCTCCACATAATTATTTTTATCGAAAGCACGATTACCTGATAGATGCTGGCAGGCATCTTCTCTACAAACAGGCCCTTCTTCTCTCCCTTTCGGACTAAGCGCGTGAGGAGGGTGAGGCGGTCATTGTTGGCTCTAGGGGGGCGAGGGGAGGACTGTGGTGAAACATCAGGAGAGGACGGGGCAGACCTGGGAAAGACATTGTAATAGTAGGTGGTGCACTGTTCTGGTTTCCTGATGCTGATTTTAATATTTTTAATTACAACTATTGATCACGTGTGAAAAATAAAGGATTACAGCTGCGCATTTGGTAACAGCAGCAAAGACTTCTACTGTCTGTGTATTGGAACTGTCAGGTAAACAAAAATGTTTTGCTATGCAAGTACTCTGTTGCATACTTGTATGGGTCATACTGTCTCACAAATCACCAAAGCCCAACTCCAGAAGGTTTATGAGGTCAGTGGAAAAGTCACTCACAGTGTGAGGTCCTCAGCTTCCTGCCTCATGATGCTGACTCTGCTTTTCTTAGGCAGGACAGGTGAGTTCTGGTCACTGATCTTCTGATAGAACAACATGTAGGCGTTCCAATACCTCCTGCGCACGTCAGGGTATGGGTTGGCTGTATTCACAGATGCATACAAAATAGCTCTCATTATGATGCAGGTATGAGAGACGCCATATATATATGTGGAGTTTCACATATTTGTACTTATTAGCAGATTCAGATACAGCTACGGTCCACTTACATTGATCATAAACTTTGGGTCGGTACTCTCCGCCAAAGCATTCATATTCCAAAGTTTCATCGTTCATATCAAATTCCTCCACCACATTGTCATTGAACTTGTACCAGCGTCCACGGGCACTGCCACTAAAGCACACACAGAAGACACAGACAATATTATGCTGAGTCCACACTAGAACAAAAAGAAAACAAGAGGGAAAATCTGACTTAAATTACTTACAGGCATTTGCTAGTGGCTTTATTTTTTGTGACTTTCTGTGCATTTACACAAAAACTTGCAAAAGTTTACATTCATTGTTTTCATCAATATTCAACCAAGCAGCAAATGCTCAAGACCTCAGATCTGGAAACACATGTTGTTGAACTCACTTTTACTCATAAGAGATGAAAATAACATTACTAAGAACAAATTTTCCTCCAAAACACATTTAAATGCAAGACTGAAGTAAACTCAACCTAATAAAAGATTACATTAAGATAAAAGATAACATTTTTAAGATCCATCAGAATTTATTAAAGGCATCTCAAGGCCTAAAATCCAAATAATTGGATTTTACACTTTAATACGTTCAAAGGAAATCCTGAAATCAGCCAGTTTGCCACTAGGACATAGTGTCCACCTGTTTCTCCAACCAGTCTCTTCTACTAACATAACAACATGATTTTAAAAGCAGATTCAGAATATGTCCAATTTCCTGGAAAATATCAACACTCTAAGAACAAACTTTCTTTGTTGTAATCTTAAGTATGGAAAGAAACAAGCAGGCAAGCAAGAGCATGGTGCCAAATATTAGCTCCTGTGGTCTCTTCATGTTCTACTTTTCCAGCGAGGATTTCTGACTCCCAGAGCCAGACATCTGGAGATGCTTACAAACTAAACTGGGAGCCCACACAAAATCTGATGCTGCAATTATTTGCCCCAAGGAGGTCCATAAAGTTCTGCCTGGAAATCTACAGTAACAGAAAAATGTACTCCAGCAACCAGAGAAATCTCCAACACACAGCTCCACTGAGCACAAAAAAACCACACTGTAAATAGCTTTAATTCCTTGGAGCTTAAAACATATTTCAGCCTAAAGTGAAAGAAAGTTTCTGTCCATCCCTTACCGTCTGTCTTTAATGAAGGAGTAGTAGTGGCCAGCGTGTGCTTGACCACTGTGAACAACAACACCCACAAGTTCATAGTTCTCAGAAATGGTGACTTTCTTCCGGGGTGAGCCCCCTGAGGTCCCGTCGCCTCGCCCTTCGCCTCCATCTCCACTGCAGTCTTGACGAGCCATTCCAGACACAGTGTACGGTTCCATGTTCAGCACCCAGGGGAACTGCACAACACACAACAGCCACATTTTAATCTGTTAATTTAAAGTATAACCAGTGAGCAGAGAGGATTTTCAGGGATTTGGGAAGCAACTGAGAGTCACAGAATCAAGAGCTGCATCTACTGCATACCCTTATCTGTTCATCATATTTGATGGAGCGTCCACTTTCCCAGTCGAAGCCAAAGCGCATGAGGTGAATACAGAGGACACTGGGAAGGGATTTGATACATGTCCTCTTTACTGTGGTTCTCTGTACGTAAGAAAAAAACATGGACAAACCTGGTGAGTAAATCTGAATAAAATGCAGTCAAAAAACACAAAATATGCAGAGCTCTTTACAGACCTTCTCTTTGCATTTCTCACAGTAGTAGGCATTGCTGCCCTCTAGTACCTCTCCTCTGACAAACTGGTCTAATGAGATCTCCAGACTTTGACAAGATGTTACTCCGAGGTTCAATGCCATAAATGTTTCTTCACGCTCATAACTGCAAGAAAAGTCAGCGGTCAAACAGCAGAAATAATGAGTATTCGAATGAATGTGTTTTCAGAGACAAAAAAACAGATGACTCACCGATGAGGACAGTCTTTACAAATCTTCTGGTCTGAGAAGATTCCCTGAAATGTGTTTTTGAAGATCTGTTCTCGTCCCATTTTCTGGAGGAAGACAAAAAAAATTACTAATTAATACTAAACCTGTTCATTAAAGTTTGTTTTAAGCACGTTATAAATACTTTACCTTGAGATGTTCGTCAAGCTGGTCCACCAGGCTGGTGAAAAACTCATATGCATCTTGCTGCTCTCGTACATATAACTCTTTATTCCACATCTTGAATATCTGCAAAACAGAATGTGGATGGTGGTTGAGTATTGTCTTAATGAAGATGTTTGTCAGTCTCATCGAAGACAATTCTTCTTAGGAAGAATAAATTAGTTGTGACACTGCTTGTCAGGTCAGGGACTTTCTTAAATGCAGCTGATTAGAACGTAATACATAGAAATCAGATGTTTTTGTGTTAGATGTCATTTCTGTCTGATTGATCTTTGTGTTTCTGTTCAACCTGTTGCATCTTCAGCACTAGTGCAGGTCTGACAGGCTGAAAGACCAAAGCAAGACTTAAGACCTCGTCTGTACAATGGGACAGAGATACCAAAATGTGAATCCGTCATGGTTCTTTGAGGAGAGACTCAACGGATTGTATTTTAAAAATAGTCAAGATAACACCTAATTTCTACAAAAAGTCAAGCTTAATTTCATTTAAGTGAAAATATTCATATGACAGTAACTGAAAATAAATTGTCATTAATTGTCACCGAATACCATATGTACAATATCAACACTTTCACTGATGGACAGTACATGTTTTCTGCTGTTCAGGGTTTCTCAATTAAAGCACTTACAAAAGATGTAGCTTGATGCTGCTGTGAAGAAACATGGGGTCAAAAGAAGTGTTTTCACAACAGCTAATGACAGATTACAGATGAAATAATGTTTTGACATTTTTTCACACAACATTTAGCGTAAAGTCTAAAGCAGTGGTTCTTAACCTGGGTTCAATTGAACCCTAGGGGTTTGGTGAGTCAGTCTCAGGGGTTCGGCGGAGGTCAAGACACACACTCAACTCATTAGTCGGGTGTGTGTGTCGGGCTAGGTCCGTGTATGTAAACAAACAGCTTCGGAGACTCTTTCTGTGATTGACATCCAATATACGCGGTGTATTATTGTTGCTTATAGCACTACAACACAATCCGGAAGTGTTTATAATCTCTTCCACTTGTCTGACGATGAATTATTTGAGTATTTTCCACATCGTTGTTATGACTTTTGCTACTTCCTGTTAACCACGGAGGCAGCCATGTGTAGTGTTTGTTTACATTTTTCGGTCACTGCACTGGTCAGTTACAATCATGTGACGACCGATGCACCATCGCAGATGGAGAAATCGTATTACGCTAAAGCCGAGCTAGTGCCGTAATAAGGATGCTGGACATAAAAACGAAGAAAAGGAACAGACTTTGCTGTGAAAATGACATGAGAGTGGCACTTGCTAAGGTGAAGCCACACATTTCTGAACTGGTCTCTCAAAGGCAACAGCAGAAGTCACACTGATTTGCAGTAAAAATTCATTATTATTGTAACCTGATGGAAATTAGGTGATGGGTGTGTGTTAAAATGGTAAAAATGATAAATAGCATAAATACAATAAGTTCATTATTGGAATACAAAAATTAAAACCATTTCAGTGTGGTAGTATTAAAAAAGGTTATGTCTTTGTGAAAAGGTATGTAATTTGTTGTGAGTTCATGCACTGTATTGGTTTTGTTCTTTGAACAGAGTGATGTTAATGTACGGTTCATTTAGTGCACCTGTAAAACATACACCCGTGTCTTGAATTTGGAAAAAAATCATATTTTATTTTTTAATAAAGAAGGGTTCGGTGAATGCGCATATGAAACTGGTGGGGTTCAGTACCTCCAACAAGGTTAAGAACCACTGGTCTAAAGCTAAATTATGTCTTTCAGTAATGTGACATGAGGTGGACTGATTTAGCTAATGGTAAGTTAAATATTGACATTATATTACTGAACACAATAGTTTGGGGGTTTGCAGTGGTCATGCATCAAAGTAAATTGGATAAATCATCAAAATATAGCATTAAATTAGCTCTCTGCCAAATTACTATGCAACAAAATGGAATTAGAAATAATAAATTAGGGAGTGTTGCTTAAATTGGTGTGATAAGGCATGCACTATTTTGTTGCTATGTCTTAACCAGTGTTTGCCATGTTTCCCCCTGAAATGGATTATTAGGTTATTGACAGGTGCCTGAATGAATGGAAATTACATTAAATAATATTGTGGATTCCACTGAATTTAACCACTGCAGGAAACACATAATGTGAGTATACAAGCCAGCAAAATATATGATGACATCATCCTGCTTGAATTTTACATATTATACAATTACAGTGTATGGTTATGATAGTTATGTGCAAATTGTGGACTTCAATAATTTTCTTTACCATGTAAATAAAGTGGCATCTAAAATCCTACTGATGATGCCAGTGTAATTGTCTGCTTTCTCATCATTCAAACTATACTGTACTACTGTTCAAATAAATCCATTACCTTCCAGAAGTTCTCAGGCACATAGTACTGCAGTTTGCTCTCCATTAAGTGTCCAAACAGTGATTGGACCTGGTAGAAGACACTCTCTTCTGGTTGGTCAGTATCATCCTCAATGGACAGAAAAGCCTAAAAAAATAATCAATAAGAAAAATTGTTTGACTTCCACCCAGGTTAACTGGGTGTGATGCAAAGACTAGATGGCCTCAAATAAATAAGACATGTAAACAACAAACGGAATCCACTTGTACCTCTGGAAGGCCAGGCTGCATGTACAGCTGCTGGAACACAGCATTCATGTAACACGTAGCTCCACCGTTCTTCAAACCAACGAAACCTGAGACTGACCGGCTCTCTACTGGAGGAAGATACTAACAAAGAGATCCAGAGGTTTTAGACCTCAACTGTCATTGAAATGCCAGTTACATTAAATATTATTTGAAGAAATTTGATTTTGATTCGTGTCTTACATCAAACTCCTTGCAGAGGGAAGGGTCAGACTGGTGATGCATGGACAGTAACTCTTTGGTGATGAGTCGGAGGTTTGAGAGAGAGCTGTCTGCGAGCATCACCAGCACCTCATACGCTGCGAGCCTGCTGCTGGCTGTGCTGCACCTAAACAAACACACCAAAAGACATGTAACAGTTACCACTAAATAACTCCCTTAAATGTAGTTTCACTGTGACTTTCAAGGATATAAATAAAATGGAAATAATGTAAAGGAAGAGAATGCCGTACTTTGGGTGAAAGTCGTGCCGGGGAGTTGGCGAAGGAGTGGGGTTGGAGCTGTTGATGATGATGCGTGAAGCTCGAAAAAGGAAGTCATCCAACAACTGCTGGATCAATGATGGGCCTGGGAAAAGAATTGCACATCACCATGTTACATATTGGATTTATCAACTGAATGATGTGAGAACAATGATGTCCACAATGGCTGGATATTAGTAGGAAAACAGTTATTGAGGGGAGAAGGCCACACATTTGATGAGTACAGAGTTGTATTCATATCTGTGTACTTTGACCTTACCAAGGTGCTCCTTCTCATTGCCACACAGGGAAAGCAGCGTCTTTATAAGGCGGAGGTGTCCTGCCAGGAGGATGTTGTCCGCCTCGCTGGTCTCCATCTCAGAGCTCCAGCTGGGTTCAAAGTTGTCAAGCCAAGAGATCTCATCCTCTAGCATGGTGGCTGCGCTCACTTTTAACACCTCCATTTCTGAAGCTACAGAACAAGAAGGTGAGAAGACAGAACACAGAAGGAACAATGGGTAATTGCATATTTTACTTTCTCAACTAATAACCTCATATGACAGCCCCCCTCTGGGACCAATTATCATGCTTAGATGAGAGTGACTAAAAGGAGACTTAATTAGCTTACTGGTGAGGTCATCCAGAAGCTGGCATCTTAAGTCAAAGTACTCAGTGCACTGAGACAGCAATCTGAGGAGAAAGAGGACAGTCAGCTTAAGACCCCAGAAAAGGCTTCAGTGATATTGAGTTTCTGTGTTGCTTAAGTACCTCTGGTTGACTCCTCTCATGACAGATGTGGGACTCCATAACGGGAGCTGTGCAGTCAGAACAACTGAAAGGAGGAACAAATTTGGTTTCTGGATGTCAGGGAAGGCTGAGGTGTCAGACTGGCTCAGAGTGTACAGCTGATCACAGGCCACACGACGGATCTGACACAGAGATAAAGAGAGAACACAAGTATAAACACCATACACTGCAGTGTTAAGGATGTATTCCTGGGCAGCCTATTGAACAAAAAAGGGTGTTATTTACCTCCCCACTGGGGGATCCCAGCAGAACATCAATGATAAAATCGTTGACAGAGGGAAGGTTGTAAAAAGAACCTGAAAAAAGAAACCAACAACAGGATTTAGTTTCATGGAGTGGTCTGACTAACCAATATAATAAAGAAATAAAAACTGCGGAACTAACCGACTATAATGAAACAGCACATGTTACTATCAAAATGAACACAAAGATTGTGGGGGTTTTGTCTGGTGTGTTTTTGTTCCTGAATGAATCTTACACAGTTGCTGACAGCGTAACTGCAGGCAAGTAACCAGCAGTGACAAGGCCTCACGGGCAATGATGGCATCTTTGATTGAGACACTCTGCTGTCTGACACATATCCCAGCATGCAACGCCGTAGGTGTGGTTTCACCCTCACTGCTGGAGCTGCAGTTACTCCCTGCAAACACACATAAACCATTTGTTTTGCTTTCATTTCTTTTAGTTTTTGTTTGCAGCACAGAAAATGCTTTGACAATGAGCTGTTAGTTTCAAATCATCTGAGTGTTTGTTACTTACAAATGAGGAATGAAGTTTGACAACATAATTAACATGTACATTTGACTAAACACCAGAAGTCCTTCCTGTTTTTGTTTATGCCTACAAAGGAGAATAAGACAAATCTTCATCTAATAACAAAAAATCAGTTCAGTTTGATCTCCATCTTACCAGTACTGCTGACTCTGGTGCGGACTCCCTGTGGCAGAAGTGAGCTGTGGGTCTCTCTGATTGGCTGTGGACTGCCTACCAGGTCTAACCGCCCAGCTGCAGCTGCCCAGGTCAGGCGCATGAAGCAGGCCACAGTGGAAGTGAAGTCCCCCACCTCCATAGTCTAGAATGAAGGAAATAAATTCTTAGGTGCTCAGTATTGCTGCTCAGATCACTGGTTTGGAATGACAAAAAAAAGGAACAGAAGCAAGTAATGTAGAAACTGAAACTTGTAAACGTTCTGTAAGCACCTGTATAGCTACACGAGCAGCAGGTATGATCTCCTCAACTCTTATGGAGGAGCGCTCAGACAGAGACATCTGTCTGTATGAGGACTTCTCTGGAGTTCCACATAGTGACAGCTGTCGCCCAGCGCGTCCTGCATTTCGGAAAGGACGGGAAGACAGCGCCTCGCCGTCCCTTATGACGTCATCATCCAGAACTGAAGGCATGCTCTGGCCAACCAGCAGAAACCTGCAAACAGAGCATAGTAAGTATGTAGTGCTGACTTGTCATGTAGCCCACAATGAAAGTCTCAAATCATGTACAAGTCAAGGTCACATGATTTTAGATAAGGTCAAGGTCATTTGACACTGAAAAATGGGTAAAATCACAGGTTTGATTGTACTTGCTGAACTGAAGAAAAGGGAGGGTACCAGATGGGTAATCTAGGATAAAATGTTTTCCAGCAAAAGCCCTGACTGCAGATCTTTGAAATAAGACTAGGCAATAAAGAAATAAGCAAAAACCTGTGATTTTACTCATTTTTCAGTGTCAAATGACCCTGACCTTGTCTAAAATCATGTGACCTTGACCTGTACATCATTTGGACCTTCATAAACAACAGCAGCATCCCCCAAAACCTCTAATATGACATTTGCATGAGCAAATGTGGCATAACTAGCCGACAAATGCATGATTTTCCATTAAAAAATGGGTTTTCTGCACTCGGCTGATGGGCACCCTAAAGATGGCAGTGGGGGGTGGGGGGGGTGGAGGGGGGGTCTAGAACTTTACGGATTAGGCTGAAATTTTTTTGGGGAGTTACTGATATATAAGAGATTAACTGGTCAAATTAGGAGCTTGATCAGAAAAGAAGTCCCAAAAATGGCCCTACTGTGTGATATTTACCTGGCCAACTGAAGACAGATTGAGTAGACCCCCTGTCTGGTCTCATAGTCCACCTCTGATGGAATGGAATCTCTCTGCATGACGTTCACCACCAGACTGCAAAAAAAAAAAAACAAAGAAAGACAGACCATGGTCAGAACTACAAATAAGGTGATGTGCGTCACTTTGGATTAAACCTTATACTATGTGACCAGTACTCAACATAGTCACACGTTTTCTCAGTCTACTCATGATACAATAAACCAAACAACCAACAGGTAATACTGTTCTTTGAAGTGATGTGTGCTCTGTAATAATACCTGAGGCCCCCTGCTTTCAGGAAGTTCTCACAGAAGGACTTGCTGCTTGTTTTGGCCATTTCATCATCAGATGTGGGCATGAGCTTTGAACTCAACACCTAACAGAAAGAGAGGAGGGATGAAAATAGATGTTAAAACCCACTAATCATCACAGTTTAAATAGATTTTTTTTGTGCTGCAGGGAATGGACATTGCACGTACCTCCAGATTGTACAGCACTCTGAAGGTGGACATGCCTGGAGCCGAGGATCTGAACAGGGACTCTAAAATGGATGCAGCACTCGGTTGGTGCTGCTGCTTAGAGGCCATAGATGGAGAACGAGAACCTGAACCCTGACCAAGGGTGAACAACGTTTTCTACAGTAGTGAGAAAAAAAGTCAGTGACACAGATTTCTAAACTATAGTGACTTTGAGAAAAGGATCAGTAAAGAAATTAACATTACTGATGGTGGACATACAATAAGAGGTACACTGATGTGTACTCATGTGTACCTGGTGACTCCAGACACTGGATTCTTTGGGAACAAAGTTATCAAGGGCATCCTGCACTTCTGGATCTGTTGGGATGAGCAGTAAAAGCTTCCTCACACGTAGAGTGATCCTAGATGAAACAAAGACACAAGAGAACTTCAGCTTCCATATTTAGCTCCACTAATAAGCTGAAAAACTAAAGCAATATGAAATGTGTCTGTAGCACCGCACTGAAAAGTTGGGTTGTACCTATTGTACCTTTTATAACCAGGTACTTCTTTCAGCAGCAGACAAAAGTTTTGATATGCAGTATGCCATGGTTTATAAATGAATATAGAACCTCGAGAAATCCTTTCCTTTAGATGTGTATACATGGAATATGTTTAAGTGATTTGTATTGTTTTTACTATTTAATCACTTATTAGATAATTTGTTAATCATGTATGTATCTGCATTAAACGTGTTACATTATAATGATCATTTTACTTTCATTTTTAAGTAATTTATATGATTTGATGTTAAAACTGAGTAAAGATATTTTTGTAATATTCCATCCCACCTGGATTCATCCAGGTTAGCCAGCTGGTAAAGCATCTCGAACACATTACACACCAGCGCCATCACTACACCTGGCAGTGATTTCTCCTGCAGTGACAGATAGACACATTGTTTTGGAATCAACACTTGGAAGACTCTGTGTAAGTTTGTCTATTTGTGTATTTGTGTCAACCTGCTCCAAGGCGTAGGCAGAGTTGAATACAGCAGAGCTGGAACTGCTGGAGGCAGAGGCGGAGGACTCTGAGCTGCCAGAGGGAGTTCCAGTGCCTGAGCTCTTCACAGTCAGGGTCTGCTCATCACTGAAGCCAAGCTGGGACAGCAGCTTCTGGTCCCGATTCATGGTCAACTAACACATGGTGGAGGAGCAATGAAGGAGGGAAGTGAGAAAAGAACAGGGAATGAGGTTGTTCAAGGCATTGTTTCCCCTGCCACATAAAAGATGCAGTGGTCCAACCAGCAGTAAACAGGTGGTGGCACCCTGCCTCCAAGCATTTGTGAACAGATTTGTAGTTTGACATGTGCACTGGCTTCAGGGGAAACATATGACGAGGAGAGGAATAAAATACTTTGATGAGGGGGTGAGAGATAAAATCATCTACATATTTAAAACAAACAAACAAACACAGATTCTCTCTGTCTTATACGGCCTTTAACACTCACCACACTGTCATTGGCAAAGATCTGGACATTATCCACTGGACAGCTCAAGTGTTCAGAAATCTTCCACCGGATACTTCCTATTGTCTCATTACTGTGGGTCTGCAGGATGGACACACACATACACACACACAGTAAGACAACCTATTTTCTCTGTACATGTAACTCAATACCAGAGTTCCTGCAAGAGTTCCAACTTAAATTTTACTTTTTAATTCCATTATGAAAGCAATTTAAGATCTACAGTATTTCATGTCCATAGTGGTAAAATGTACAAAGGATATGAACAAAGTCCAAGAATTACTTGCAAAGTAAATTAACATTAACGTTGTATTTTGATTTTTTTTTTTTTTTTGCTGTAGGTACAAATGCTTTCTGGGCGTTGCTTAACAGAGTTAACATCTGTGGTTGGAAATGTGATTTTAGAAAAACTTCTAGTATGAATGTGACAGAATATTCATCAGTAACAGCAGGCATTTATAGACTTTAATGCAGTATCTTGGGGTGTGGTCATAACAAAATATTTCCCAAAACTACTGCAAACTGACAAGTAAACTAATGACAAAATTAACTTCATAATTCTATTGATTTCTAAGCACAATACAAAAAATCTAATACAAAGGCTCTAAAATATTTAAAAAGAAGTCTAGGCTTATATGCATTTTCTCAATTTATTATCATCGTATCAAACATTTCTAACAATCTTTGAATTCTGTGAGATCTGTAATTTATGAAATGTAATAGGACATTTCATTTGGTCACCAGTTAGTGGTGTTATATTATTCCTTTTGTGAAGTAAACATAATGGGTTAACATCATTTGTTTTTTTTTCCCAGAATGAAATGACACTACATGAATACAAGTCACTAAACATAACATGAATAAACCTATGAGCTATTTCACTGAGTTACCTCATAGAGAAATTCTCTGAATTACTAAGTTCAGTCACACACTGAATCTGTTTAGAGCTTGTATTGTTGTACTGACTGTGGTGGTGGATCTGCAACATGTGACAGTCTGATACTGCATTGATTGAAAAACACCAAGCAGCACAAAATAGATACAGTGTATTTATGTCAAATCTGTAATCTAAGTATGATTTTAGATTTTTTAAGGACCCATGGAAATGCTGAACACAATGAAGATGTGTTTCAATGCATTTCATTAGGCTCATAGCATAATTGCCCAAATCATATTTTTGGCCAAATTGTGATATCTGCGTAACGTTACTCTAACACACTGCTGATTCATTTCATACACATTTCACAATATGGCCAAAAAAAAAAAAAAAAAAAAAAAAGATTTAATGAGGCTGACGATTTGGAAAAATCCAACAGTACCTCCAAGGTGAAAGTGTCTTTGGTTGACTCATAGGTGATGTGAAGAGTGACAGGGTGTCCGTTGAACGAGGCCCCATGAGGTAGAATAGTGCGAGGAACTGAGTACATATCCTATACAGAAAAAAAGTATATGATTACAAACAAAACAATCCCCAACAAAAATATATGGGGTTCTCAAATATTACAGAAAATACATTTACTTCATCCATTCACTTCAATACATGTAACTGTTTCTCACACATATTTAATGTAAAAAGAGTAATATTCAAGGTGACAGTCCCTACCTCTATAGTGATGACGTAGCGTTCAGCCAGTAGCAGCAGTCTTTCGATTATAACCAGCTTAGTGGATCTGGAGAGGAACATACACATAGGTTTTACCAGGATTTTGTAAAATTTACTTGTTAAAATCCAGGAAAGGATACACCTCAACACAAACACATAAAATATGTGAATAACTATATTCTTACCCAAACCCCCCTAGGTACCTGGAAGGTGATTGTACAGATGTGGCCACTGTTGGCATTGCAGTGGCTGTCAGCATCTTGGTTGCCCTTGTAACAGCATGAGTTAAAGTAGGCCCACCCAGGGCCGAACTGGCAGCCTGACAAAGAGAAACATGTTTTCAGAATTTGACTTTGTTGCATGGCACAATCTGACAAGCCAGTCACATAATAAATCACTTACTTCTAGTCTCTTGTAACAATCAGCAATGAACTTCTTGTGCAAAGACACTGAATCCTGAAAAGAGGTAAAGTTATTATCATAAAAGCAAAAGGGGAACATATATGTTGCTTCTGAGTTGGCAAAACACACTGTACAGTAGCTAGAAAAGTGATTCAGAAATGTGTATGCATGCATATATTCATTACACTGACCTTTTTCATTTTTGGATTGAGGTTGGTGTAGCTATATGTGATAATGAGTTGGATTGCTTCATTGGCTATTTCTTCATCTGGAGTTTCCATGGCGATACGCCAGATAAAATCCATACCTGCCAGGTCAAGGCGTTCCACACACTGAAATGAGGCATGTTATATATTAAACATGAATCACAACTTCAAGATATATACATGGTACTTGAACCTCACTTTTCTTAAACAAAACCCAACAAAAAATGACCGTATATTTTTTTGAAAAACACACAACATAGAAAAACAGAAGTAAAAACATACCAACTGAGTTCCCTGGCGTTTCAGGCGGTGGTCACACAGATTGACATTCTCAAAGAATGTCTTAAAAAGATTGAATCCTGTGAAACAAATTAAACAAATTAGCTTTTGTATTAGATATTGTTTTTCTTATTCTGAAAGACTGCTGAAACAGTCTCACCATTCATAGTGATCTCATAGGGCTCCAGTTTTAGGATCTTCTCTTTGAAGAGCTGTTGCTGGACGTCACTCTCCAGGTCATGCTGTCCTTTGGTGAACCATTCAAAACACATCTGTGTACATCAAAATGTAATGTTAGGAGGTAATCAGTTGAATATTCAGCACTGAAATGCACAACTGCAATTTTCTTATGTCTCAGTTTAAAAAAGTTTCACCCTTTATTTGGTTTACTGATGTCTCCAATTGTGTTTACTCATCCAAAGACAGATGATAGGAATCACAAACAGATAGCACAAGACAAGGTTGCATCTGTTGTTGTCATACCTCTCGGTCAAGCTCACAGACATCTGGCCCAGACACCAGGCATTCCCAGAGCTCCTTGGCCCTGTTCCAGACCAGGTAGAGGCTGGCCTCCTGGAGGAAGAATGCCAGGAAGCGCAGGTGGCTGTCCAGATACTAAACATAGATACAGAGAGACAGATGTCATCTTGACACTCAGACACACAGTCCACAATCAGTGCTGTGCAGTTCAACAGACATTTTGTGTACTGTGAAAACCTGCTACAGCTCAGATTAAAGAAGTAATATTTTGCTTTTTTAAATGGAATTATGCATTTTTAAAACATTTCCCTGTGGTCTACATGAACTGTAAATGCTATGCTTGAGTCTGAATTCTTCATTAATTAAACTCCACAGGCCAAGGTTCAACACTACTTTTGAATAATGACACCAGAAAAGTTGTTTTGAGCACTGGCCCTTTAAATGCAAATGAGCCACTTCACATCCCACCCCTTCAGGTTGTTGACCATGCTTTCTGTCCTGTTCAGCCACTTATGTTCATTAATACAACCAACGACTGAACATTTTAGGTCATCGGCTCAAAGTTTGGACATATTTTCAGTTTTTACTACAACCGCTGCTGCTGATAAACAATTATGTCGTACTCGAAGAAATGTTCGTCGGAAGTCTTGACCTTATATGTGCAAATGTCGCGACGTAACTAGTTATAAAACGTAAGAAATTAAGCTGGAATTGAAACAGGTTGTAGAAATCTGCTTGATTTTGCCAGAATTAATATAAAGATAGCTTTGCAGCACCTGGAGGGTTCAAATTCAAACTTCTTGAACTATTAGGGTCCCCAAATACACAAATAAATGTACCAAAGACTAATAAAAGTGGGTTTAGCAAAATATGATCCCTTTAAATTTAAAAAAAAAAAAAAAAAAAAAAAAAAAAAAGCCACTGCTAAATTATTTTTGTCTTTTGCTACTGCCTTAGCAAATTGTCTTGCCTTAGGAAAAATACAACTTACAACCCTAAAAAAGGGTGGGGAAATGAAAAATAAAATTAAAGTCAAACATATAGTTTTAACACAGACAAACCTCCTGGTAGGTGTATCGTCCATCAACCATCGTCGAGCTTGAGAGGCCGTTATTTCCTGCAGCAGTCACAGCCAATCGATGGCAACACACAAGGGACCCTGTGATCAACTTAACAATCTCAAAGTTCTTCTTCAGGTCTTGGATGATGCTCTGTAGATTGACAGGGAAGATTACCAAAGCAATATTACACCTCTGATGATGATAATGTAGCACATAGCCATGTATGTGGGATAAACGTGGTTATGTATAATGAGTACATGGTTAAGTTATATTCGTATGTTATTTAAGTATTTATCTTACCTTGTCTTGTTTCTGATATGTTTGCTTGATGAAGGACCGAGTGATCTCATGCAGCTGTCGGAGAGCAGGGACAACCCAGACTGCCTGAGGACTGCTCTGCTGAGAAGCCTGTTAAAACCAAACCACCACACACTTAGATTTTTGCTAAAGCAGACTGAGCAACCAGTCACATGCTACAAAAACAGAGGTCTATGATGCTCTTTATTAACAAATTTAACTAATCCATGGTAAAACAATATTCCTTATTGTTGTGTTGGAGTCATTGACCCACTGTTTTTGTAGCTGAGCCTTTGTGACATTGTGAAAAAGAAAATCAGGGCCATGGATATGAAGCAAAAATCAAACTGATAGAATATTCAAATTAAATATATGCCTCTTTCCCAACCAAAGTCAAACTCCAAATCCAATCTCGTCTGTCTTTACAACTCTGATATCCATGGCTCTGATTAGATTTCTCTGCATGAGTAAACATGCCAGCACTCCCACCAAAGCAGACCATTCATCCAAGAGAAAAATCACTCGTTTAAGTTAGCCAGCACTCACCCACGACAAGATCAACACCACTGTTTAATCATAAAGTCAGTGCCAAAGCCCTCTTAGTGAGGCAAGCAGAGAATTAATACACACCTGTTTGAACTACCTTGTGTTACAATCAAGTGGGAAATTATAAACCTGTGACCCATGACATCCCTTTGTGGTCAAGCCCTCCTCCACAATTGGTTTGCAGGCGTGAAGCAGCGGGATTGGATACGGTTTGGTCAGTGAAATTATAACGATATTGGTTTCTTGTCTTACTTTGACAAAAAAGTTAGGCTTCTTCTTGCCCCAAGTGCCAGTAAGAAATGAACTTTGAGTCTCGCTGCCTTTACCGTCCTCCTTAGAGTGTGTCTAGAAACATATATTTCACTTTAGCTGAGATAATTCTGCATGTGTATACATATACCCGAAAGTAGGTGAGACAGGTAAGATGGATGGCCCTTTTCCTTTATCACGGCAGATATTCTGAAATCATGTCAAAGCCGGACGAGCAATTGTACATTTAAACATATTAATGACAACGCTGATACTTCAGTTAGTTACACTAAAACATCAGTGTTTACACAGCGCAAGAGGAAGAACAACGAAACAGACGAATAATTAACAGACACATGTGGAAAGGCCAGATGAAACACATTCCTTTCAGTCTTTAACTTTCATTTTCCTTTACTTATGACACTTGAAGGTTCATTTAAATAAAGAATTTCTCTTAAACACATTGAGAAGGTTTTAACTATATATCAAACCACAATTTACCATCCTCTTTTCCAACATAGATATGTTAATATCAATTTGGTTTTCACACTGAAAACTTGCTGTATTCTTCAGACATAGACTGTGGAATTAGTTTGTGGGCAGTGAGACAAATTTGGGACATAGAGGGTGCACTAAGGACACAGTACAGCAGGAAGGACAAGGTGACTTTAGTGATTGTGACAATAAAAGTAAATTCTGGAGTAAAGGGTGACATGAAAAAATGTTGTTTTTTTATTGGAACTTGTTTGATGAGAAACTAGCCAGACAATGGCCTTATCTCTATAACTCAATGTGGGCCACTGAGATGCCAGAGATGAAAACAAATGATAAGTTAGAGCTTCATTTGACAAGAACATGCTAACTTTAGAATAAAAATGTCACAGCTGGCATAGAAATGCAGGGGACTGACAGTGTTTACATTACTGCAGTTTAGAGCAGCACAATTAGAATCCAGTCCTGAGTTTCATATGTTTACATGTTAAATAAATGATAAATTGATTGACTCAGAGCAGTCAAGGGAAATGTATCCAACAAGGGATGCAAACAGAAAATATGCTCATCTTTTACCATCTAGATCTAAACACTTTAAGGTATTCACAAAGTCACCTACCAAATTTCTTTCACAGACATTAGTGCATCTGTTTGTCAGTTGTGCTGCTCACACACAGATAAACATAAGCAAAAACAATATCATGCTTCACTGTGCAGGGTGAAAATTAACCGCATTCGCCATGTTACAAAATCATCTTAGGTATTTGTGTTACAGCTGTCTTACCTTCTTTATGTCCTCAATACATTTAATGATGTAACTGCGTTTCACTGTCTCCTTGACAGCATAAGCATCGCTCAAGATCCCCAAGTGCTCCTCTAATGCCTGTTGAACTAGACTGGTAGGCAAGGTGGGAAGATGTGCCAACTCCCAGAGCACCTCTAGCACCTGAACAGACAGGTTCATTATTATGAAACCATATATATAACAGAATTATATTTGGAATAACTATATTATTTTTGACAAGGACAGACCTTTCCTGTTGTAGTTTCAGAGCGAGCCTCTCTGCCAATCCTACCAATCAAACTAAGCAGCTTCTGTCTCACCCTGTCACTCTCAATCTCCCAGCTCTGAATAACATGAAAACATAATCATTACGGCAACACATAGATATAAATATTTTTGTCTTTGGAATAATTTAATTTGAACACTGAGGAAGCACAGGTGAAATCAACAGAGACAGCACTGACCTTCTGTATAAGCACAAAGAGGTGGGTGAGCTGATCAAAACTGAACTTTACAGCAGCAGCAGCGATGATAGTGTGAATGTTTTCAATCACAGTTGACGACTGGCCTGCCTGAAATACCAACACAAGAATCCGGTAAACAGGAGGCCACTTTTACACTTACACAGAAACCTATGGCTCCAAACAAATACATACCACATCAAGTCTGTCAGCACATCTAAGCTACAAGTTTAGTTTATGGTGTTTTCATAGTCTGTCACTTCTGCTCAATAACGATTCACAATAACACAATGTATGCTACATTATGATGTGTCTACTGGGGCTTACCTGTATTCTCCAGATCTTGGAGAGTTCATCCAGTGAGAGTTTACTTCCAAGCAGCTCAATGATTCCCTTAATTCTCTCACAGTACTGAGCCTGGTCGATGTTACCTTGAATAGAGAACGATTTAATGACTGGAGGTAAGTACCTTTGTCAACAGACTGACATGCTCCACTGATTTTTTTTATCTTGCTACAAATTAATGTAAATGATTAAAGCCATGCTGCCAGTCTGTGTTACACATGGTTTGTAAAAAATCACTTTGAGCTTGTGTGTTTTCTTACCTTCCAGTGCTATTGACAGGACTGAGTTCTCAACTAGCCAGTCCAGGAGTTTATCTGTGTCAATGGCATTTTTCACTGTCTTAGACACAGTACTCTCCTCTATAAGTTTTGTTACCTGAAAGACAAAAAAGAACCAAAAACAATTTAAAATTAGACCCCAAACTGATTAAAACACCCAGAAAGTTGAAATGAAAAGTAAAATAGCTGACCTCTTTTAGGGAGTTCATCTTGGTGGAGAAGTGGGGAGTTTTGAGCATGCGCAGTAGTGTGTCCAGTCGTAGGTCATCCACTACAGTAACCAACTCTCTTTGGAACCTCATACATAATAGTTTGATGGCTGACAGAAGGTCTGGGATGCTTACAAGACGCTAAAAGACAAATTGAGGACAAGAGGAACATGTTACGTTATAATCACATTGTTAAAACTGTTGGCACTAGATAATCAACCCTAAAAAACTTAGTAAAAGTTTCTGTAAGAGGAGGGTGAGTGCAATTTCTCCTACAAATACAAAGTAAAACAACTACCTTATCTTTCAGGTCTTTTTCTTCCAGGTTCTGCACATAGGTGATCATCTTATGGATAACTGGATCAAGCATTGGCTAGGAAAAACAATGTGATAGTTTAATTTCTGTGAGACTATGGGTCACTGCAGCAGCAAACAGTAAAAGATAGAGTAAATAAAAATAAAATAAAAATCTGAATAGAACGTCGGCATCATGTAGACATGCAACTACTAGTTTATATACTAAAACAGGTATTCAACATGAGAAGATATACAGACTAACAGAAAAAATATATTGTACATATATAACATAAGGGACAGCAGTTATAGTAATAGTTACAAGGAAAGGACACACTAATAATCAGATAATGCTTAGTACATCACCATTTCATGTTCGTATATGTGTGAGCAGATAAGAACGCTCACCTGGACAAGGCTGGAGTTGAGGTATTCTGCACAAACTCCAAGAGGTTGAACCAGTGCTGATACACACTGCACAGACAGAAGGAAAGAGACAAAATAGTACAGTCACCACACAAGCAAAAACAACATTACCTCATCATTATCAACTGTTTTATGACTAAGTGAGAAAACATACATTTAATTTTCTCAGCCCTTTTTTTTACGGGAGTTATAATTTAATCAAATTTTCATAGTTGGGAGGATTACACATCCTCATGGGTGTCACTTTTTGAAAAAGACTCACACAATGTTCTAACATCTCCCACACACTGATGCATTTAAACTTTAGGTCAAACAGGGCTTAAACTGACACTGTGATTTCAGAAACTATCTTTATGCTTAGTTAGGTCACCTCTGTCAGTATTCCAGGTTATTATTTCTGAAGAAGATTCTTAACAAGATGTTTACATGGCTAATGTAAATGAGCATACTAGAATAACTACCTATTGTGTTTCTCTGCATCACATTGGTATTGTTTCACAGTTCTCCAGCTGGAAAAGACTTGTTCACCATGGAAAGCTTCCCTCTTTCATCCCTTTAACCACTTTCTTGAAAAGATTAGCACTGCAATATTTCTCTATATCCTTGTCTTGATGTTTAAAAGTAAGTGTGAGCACACTTTTTTCAATCACACATCTCTACCTGAACATGCAAATTCCTGGCTCATAGTTTTGAACACTCTACATACATGTCCAGATTGCTCTTATAACCAGAAAAATCTTCACACTCCACATGGCAAAATCCAGGCTATCCAACCTGAATATGGTGTTTAATATGAACTTTCAGATCATATTTTCAGGAGTGAAATAATGGTGGAATACTAGTGTACATGTAGACAATGTTACGCTGCTAAAGTGTAAGGGAGTGCTAACAGATGTGAATTAGTTTCCACTATCAGAGCCCAGCTGTCATTTTTCATTCAGTGCTAAATCACATGTTAATGAATGGTTTACGTGTTCCTGTCTTTTCCCCCCTTCTATCTGTGATCTCGAAGCTCTCTCCATGCAGCTCCCATCTCCTCTACCTTCCTCTTCTATTCACTCAGTGAATCCCCTCTCTGCACTTGACTTCCTGTTCAAAGCAGACAAATGAATGAGTCACCCCTGGGAATGAGCATAGCAGGGAGTACTCCTCCCATTATCGTTTCTCCTTTCACTTTCAGTCTCTTTTTCTGTGTATGTATGTTTGGGAGCTGAAAGCTAACGCACTCTAAGCTCCCTTTGCCACCGACAAGCGCAACAGTAGTCTGCAACCACTCTCTGCTCTATTAATATGCTAATGGTTAGTGAAAGTGTGTGTCCACGTGTGTGCTTGCACACTGAATCAATGGCTACGCACTGCTGTGGTTCCGGCCAGGTTCCCAGAAGGAAGCATCAGTACAAGGATGCCTCAGAACATGTAACACAACAGGGCATTTCAACCATCACACAGTGAGAGGGGATGAGAGAGTGTGTCTGTGTGTATGTGAGAATCACTACGAAGGGAAGAGAGAGACATTCACCAGCCTGCAGCTGAGAGCAGAGGGGGTAAACATGATGACCTTTTGCCTGTATACGCTGTCAACAGTACATCTCTCTCATGAGCAGGAACTATTTTAGTCACTCTTAATACTGTGATGGTACTGTATGACAGACCATTTGTAAAAAGATGAAAGTCAAGAAGGTTTCTCTTACCGCAATCTCAATTTCCTCTGTGTTGAGCTTTGCCTGAATGGCAGTGAATCCTCCCAACTCTCCAAACTTAACAAAAAATAATAGAGGATAGAAGACATTATCATCACTGACTTAACGATGTATGTATTTATTATTTGATATGAAAGGTGACTGCCCAGTACTCACTCGATTCACCAAGTCAACCAGCCAACCATGAGGCTCCTGAAAAAGAAAATTATGTTTTCAGTAGGTTTATTGAGTAAAAGTGCAAAATTATAGGAAACAAACAGTAACCTGCACATACTCAATACATTCTCTAACAGCTGTTGTGTGTCAAACACACATGTGGTCCTAAGCCCCTGTGGATCAGTTACACAACACTGGAGATAGGAAACCTGTTTGTCTGCCCCAAAACATGACAAGGAATCATAAACAAAGACTAAAAAGGAAGTGTGTATGTAAATAATGGCACAACTTCACATAGTTGCAAAAGAATCTGGATAAACTGTCTCATAAACAACAGCATTTAAGGACAAATGGGACACCCCTTACTTTCTGATAGGTGTTGCTAGGAGAGACGGCAAACATGTTGGCCTCTTCTCCAAATACTTCAGCCCAGTTCCTCTGACAGGCCTTCATTCGATTCTTGAAATGGTATTCGTTGTCAGGGTTGAAGGCCTGAAACCAACAAAACATGTAAAGCAAAAAGCAACTCTTGATGACTTTGTCTATGTCTGATTTCAAATGCATAGGTAAAACAAGAACTGTTTAGATGGATGCAGTAATATGGACAAAATGATCCATACCATGGTCAGGACTGCCATCAAATTTACAGGTACAGGATCCTGCTTGACTCTCTCCGCAACAAGTTCTACCAGCAACATCAACATGTTGTAGATTCCCTCATGAATCTCAGTGCCCCATTTGTGCACTGCACTGCTGGTCAGCAACTAGCAACCAAAAATGAGAAAGGGATGAGCAAAGTGACTGAAAATACTACTACTACTATTGTACAAAGCAGGTCAGGCTAATTCCAGACCTTTTTAAAGGCCTCTGGCATGCACCGATCGATGAATCGTTTGCAGTTCTCATCAGCATCAGCAAGACCTGTCAGGACAACAAAAAGTTGGATTAAAAAATTTTGTCCCATACATGAAGTTGACTAATAATTTGCTATGACAAATAAGATACAGATTGAGCCAAATAACGTGTCTAAAATAACATGTGGGAAAAAACAAGTGATCCAAACAAAACACACCACCCACACAATAACGCAGATGGAGATTTATATTCGCACAGACTGTTGGGGAAAAAAAAGATTTCCATCCCACATAAATTCAGTCTTACCATGCCGCGCAAGACAGGTGGACGCAATGAGACATTTCCCCAGGGATTCTTCTCTCTTGTAAGGTATTGACCAGTGATCAGTAAAAACTCTGCTCTCCAGCTCATACAGGTTGGTGGTGGGGAACTCCATGCTGCCTCCAGAACAGTTTCCATTCTCATCATTGTTTCTCTGTAACACACATGAAAATATTGCAAACATATTGCAAACTCATGAGGTGAGCTATTATTCCTAAAACTATTTTATAATGATACAGCAGCTGTTTGTGTTCAATTGTTGGGAGCTAGGATAGCACACATTGCCTCTGGCAGTGATAAAGTCAGACAGGACGATGCTTGATTCATTTCTCCCTCTGGGAGAAGCATAGCAGTCGTTTGGAAAATGTGACCTTTTCTCCATGTCCTTCATTTATGCATCTTCTTGTCCTCTGTCATCTTCCAAAGCAGCTTTAAAAAGAAATCCAGACAGATGCTTGTTTTCCAGTTTTGCACTGAGCACTTAAGCATTAAGCGTTGTGACATGTAAGACAGCGTGTGAATATCACAAACACTCTGCCACAACATGGCATGCTGTCTTGTTAACCAAACACCAAACATTTAAAGCACAATAAGGCCTTCTATTGTGAATATATAACTGTAAATATAAATTCACTTACAAATAAGCTCTCTATTCATGATTCAAAATGCTGCATAGTCTGTTGCTTTAAGAAAACAAAATAGTAGCCAGTACTTGTACATTCTAGTAGAATCCATTGTAAAAAAAAAAAAAAAAAAAAAAAAAAGGATTAGTGAATTATTTACATCATAAATGCCTTCACATATTCATGAAGATTTAGAATATTAATGATTAAACTGCAGAACTTCAACCCCTTAAATGTGGCTGCCTGGTGGAAAGTTTTAATGACAAATCTTTACTGAAAACAACTAATGATTCATGTTTAAAACTGAGGCTTCCTTTGCTTAACCCGAGGATTCAACTCTCACTACGTTATAAACGTTCCAAACTATTACCAATCATTCCCCCCCCCATTTTGGCTCTGGGCAGCACAATATGAATATTAATAAGAGAAGATTTAGTTAGGTCAACTCTTACACTTTTGAATACATCTCCACATATTAGCATACATAATTACTGATGTTCAGTGCATGTTTTCCTGTGCAGCATACTGATAAATATTGGATATAAATTGATGGACTGGGCATTAAGAAGAGAACGGGAAGGGGTACAGGAAGGAGAAAGTAACAGAGAGGCATCATATTTCATCCCTTCCCTTTCTAGGAAAATTTCACATGACACAAAGATGGATGAAAGGAAATAGATGGAGAAACAAGCCAACACTGATCTTATAAAGAACAAAGTTGAAATATTATGTAAAAAGAGAAATAATTGCCTGCAAGATTATGAGAAGGGAACTGAGTCATCAAATCCCTAAAGAGCTGACTTTGATTTCAACAAAAAGGTAAAAAAGAAAAACTTCCATTCCCAAAATGAACAGCAAATATTAGAACAGACAACCTGAAAGGCTGCAAGACTCTGCACTTCATATCATAGTAGGTATCTGTAAGGAAAAAGTTCAGTTCTCTAGGGCACAGTAGGTGGCTGAACAGGACGATGAAGTAACTTAGCCCCGCTCTGTTACTATGCACCCCACAACCCTCCAGGGACCCCTGGCTAAAGCTGCAATGTGTTTGTGTGTGCCAGGGAGACTGCAGGGCTATATTTAGGAGGAAAACATTGGGCCAACAACCTATGACATGCGTAAGCACAAATACAGCAGACAGAAAAAGAGTGAAATTAAACCTTTTCAACCTTGTGCATTTATATAGATTTCTTAGAAGTTTTATGACTGAAATGTATGTCATGGAAAACATTGATTCATTTTACGGCACATTTTCTATGCAAATTCTGAAAACAGGTCTAAGATAATACATCATCCCTCCAGGTGGTCCTCAATGGATTAATTAACAACTTAAACCATTATTAATGTGGGCATGTAAGAAATAAGATTTTAACAGCTCTTAAACACATCTAATGACTTGAGAGAGGGGGACATGACAGAGAGTGTAACATTACTATAATTAACATATTTATATAGAAAGGTTTATTATTTATAGTGACATGACATGCTAGTATGTGCTACTTACTGCATATGCTGAATGCCAACTGTTGTTTACACTGTGCCTACTCTAAACAGCTGGGATCAGAGTGACTATGGTGATGAAAGAGACCAGGAAAGGGAGTTCCAATAAAAATAAAAATAAAAAATAAAAAAAAATTAGCAATGTGCACTGGGAGTTTCTTTGCATCTATTCCCCCGTCCAGTAATCACAGCAACAAAAATAACCATCAGGATATAATAAGAATGGAAGATGAATGAAATGTCTATGCAACATCTAACATTAATTGTTATAAACGTGGCTCTGTTGGTAGCAAACATGGATCATGAGGATCTAAAAATGCAAGAAGGTTAATGTCAAGTTGCTTAAACAAAGTAAACTTTGTAGAGTGCATCAAGTTATTTCAAAGTGTCTGTGAAAGATATCTGACTGTCTTATGTAAATAGCTTCCCCTTAGTGGCTTAGAAACAGACATAAAGTCAACTTGGATGAAGTGGCCTATATCTTTCTATCAACTATCATTTTGCTGCAGGGAACCTGTGATTGCCCAATAAACATCATATAAGATGAGCTTTACATTCTCTATAGGAGTTATCTAGCATTTGCATAAATCTATCACTATTGCAGCATTTGAGATTTAGGTTATCAAGAAGATCATAATAGCCATACTAGTAAAAGGAATTGCGAAATCTCTTCCAGTCCAGTTCGAGTGGACTGCAGACCCAGCAGGGGACTGGGGCGGTTGACGCTGTCAGCCTACCGACCTGCTAACGTTAGCTAACATATGCAAACTACACTGAATACATTCAACCATCTATCCGCATGCAAACTAAAGTAACTGTGACCCAGTCCCACCTGTCTAGTTAAAAGCCGTGGTGGCAGGCTGTAAAGTACAGTGTGTGAGCTGTAACTGGTGCTCCAGCTGACTGGCGCCTTTAACTCGCAACTAACGCTAACATCAGCTAACCACCTCATAGCTGGGTTAGCTAGGAAGTTTAAGAATTGTCATTAACCTTTCTGATTCAGAGTGAAGTTTCTTGGCTGTACACTAATGTTAGCCGATAGCTCTCCAGTCACACTGAGCCAGGAGAATAGTGTTTATACGTAACAAGAGGGTATTTCACTCCTTTCTCTGACAGCTCACGTTGGGCTCGGAGCTCCTAGCATAGCAGCAGCTAAGTGCAGCTAGTTAAATGGGCGAGCCCCAAGTTACAATTAGCCGTGTTCTCCTCCCGTGCTGCTTTAAGTGATGCTTACTGATATGCATGTGACTCTTACCTCGCTGTCCACTACATCGTGGTATGCAGGTGGGGGATCAAATCCTCCAGTCCCAGTGCGCCCACTATTTTCCCCGTCTCCACTCGAGCCCAAGCTAGGGGCAGGCCCACTCTCCATCGGCTCATATCCATACCCGAGTCCGGGGCTTTCGTTTGTCAGAAGCGCCACTGCCTCGTTGATGTCGTTCTTTGCAAGACGGAGCGCTTTTCTTATCACGTCGGGATCCGGGAAACCCATGCAGAGGAGCGTCGTTATGTGCTGCTCCTCTTCGGTCTCCATGATGGGGTGTCTCCGTATTTCAGACTAATAGTAACGGGATGTTCGGCACAGCCCTGTAGCAGTGCACGCCGCCATGTTTACAGTCCGCTGCTGCTAGCCTGCCTGTCACGATCTGACTTCCCCACAACAGCGCCGACACCGGTCTAATGTCGAATTTCGTGAATCTACTAAGCACTGCATGCCCCTCACGGGAGCGCGCAATGTCTCCACACTAGCAGTAGTATACAGGTATATCTATAATAGGTACAATAAAGGAATAATAGTTAAGTCAATAGTTTAACAGAAAATAAACTAAAATAAAATAAAATAAAATAAAAACTTAAATGGAAATACGGCTGCAGCTATACACTCTATTTTTTTTTAAATTTTTCATAATTTGAGAATTAAAAAAAAAAAGTTTCACCGCTCTTTTTGTATTTATAAGATTTTCTCCAGGTAAATTTATACTTCTTCCTACTCCTTGTCGACCATGCAAAATTCAGACTTGTATGTGCTTGGAGATAGATTCTGTCCATTTGAATGTTTTATTTTGTTTTTATTTGATTTTGTTTTTTTGTTTTGTTGCATGTTCGAAATAAATAAATGAATCAAATGAAATCAGGTCTGAAGTCTGAATCTAACTCATCGCATGCAAACAAGGAATGCATAATTTTAGCCGAGGTGAGTGAGTGTTGCCTCCAAATCCACAACTTTGGGCCATAATCTCATGTGATTGTATGACTGTTATGATGGAAATATTGGAAAATTGGCCTGTGTGACAGTATAGGAGTTAGGGGGGTGAATGTGTGTTCCATTTTAATTTATCTTCATATTAAAGATAAGATAAGACAAGACAAGATAAGCCTTTATTAATCCCACAAGGGGAAATTCCAGGTTTACAGCTGCACAGCACAAAAGCACACAAGAGCAGAAGAAGTGCAGAATAAAAAAAAAGACAAATCAAGAAAGCAACATATACTATTTACAACTGTGCACAAACTATTATCATAAATGTTTGTTGGACAATGTATGACACTAGAGTATAGTATACTGTATAGATGTTGTTACCTAAAATAATTTTGAAAGATGTTTCTAGCGTTCTAGGTATGCATTATATGGGTTTACATTAATTTGGATGGTATTTTATACAGAAATGCGGTCTAGCCTTCAGATTACAGTAGTAATGAAATTCGAAATTAAAAAAAAAAAAAAAAAAAAAAAAAAAAATATATATATATATATATATATATATATATATATATATATATATATATATATATATATGTGTGTGTGTGTGTGTGTGTATGTGTGTGTGTGTGTGTGTGTGTATAGTGTGAAAGTATAATAAACATATCAGCTGAGATCTGACTAATGAAATTCAGTATTTCACCACAGAAAAAGGAAATAATCAAATGGAAATTTCAGTAGTTTTAAGACTGTATAGTCTCTTATACTGTCAATAAAAATCTTTTATTTTCTCAGTTTTCATATTTCTAATCTAAATTTCACCCTGACACTAGGGCGTGGCAGTGCGCGCGAGTACGGTTGGTGGATCTCGTGGCGGGTAGGCATCACGTGGGTTCATGTGGGCTCATGTGACATGGTTAAAGCAAAACAGGAACAAAATGGCTGCAACTGGAGACGACGCTGCTGCCATGGATAGCATCTCCAGGGCACCAACAACTCATTCAGCAGCCTTAAACCCTGCCGGAACCTCCAGTGGACAGGGAGAATGTCCGGTGGATGCAACTGAAGCTGCTGCATGTGCACCTAAAAGGCCTCACACTAACAGTAAAGGATTTTTTTGGTAGCTTCCGTAGCTTGCTAATGCTAAAATTAGCATGTAACAGATTGTTTTTGCTTTGATGTGGGGGTCATATTGCAGATACACCAACATTGTCAATCTCTCCTCCTCCTCTGTTTTTGCATTATGATCATTGAGGTTTGACTTAATTGTTTGATCGTGTTGCAAACTGACTTCTGATTTACGTGCATGTTATTTATCACATTGTCTGAACTATACCTAATGTTATCATTTAGAAATTGGCTATAACAGTATTTCTAATGTTCAGGTGATGGCGGTGTGGAGACAGCAGAGGAGGCTGTGGAGCCTGCAGAGCCTGATATCAATGAGTTGTGTACTGATATGTTTGAAAAAATGGCCATCTTCCTGCAAGGAGAACTAACAGGTATGTTAATGCTAAGTACTGCTGATGTCTTTTAATTTTTGTCCTTGAAATTGCCCCTTTTCATCAATTCTATTTATTCATCTGTCTCATCTATTTCTTATTTTCTCATGAAGAGATTGAACAGGTACTTGATTAATTGATAAACACAAAATGAAGCAGCAACATCAAAATCAGTAAATATCAAAACTTTTGTACATTGGAGGGAATCTTCATCCAGGGCTCCTCCTTGAAACACATTGTGTCTTATATTTTACTGTTTTTCAATGCTTCAGTTTGTGCCTTTTCTGTATGAGTTTAGGTCATATTACGATGCTTGAGTAAAGCAGGGATTTGGAGCCAAACTTATAAGAAGACATTGTGAATAGCTATAATATCTACACTTACAAAGTACTGACAAAAAAACTGTTTCATTTTAGAAATAAATCACAGCAATAATCACATTTGCTATGTGAAGTGGTAGCTCACATTTTTCAACAATTCATAATAGAGTGCCACTGAAAAATACCAGTTCCTAAAAATGTACCCTTTGAGTTACTGATCAGGAACTGGTAGATGGAAAAATATAGTGAGAAAGAGTTCTATTGTTTCTCTTTCTGTGTATTCAAAAACATATGTCTCTCTCTGTTGTGGAATGATTTTATAACTACTGAAGCTGACTGGTCACCAATAATTGATTATGACCTTCTGAAAGCCTGTGTGTTGGATAATTATGTTTGAGACAAAGTATTTGATCGTGGTATGAATTCATGTGAGCTTATAATTCATATTTTAATAAAAGACTGAAAAAATAAGATCTACCCTAACCAGAAACATTGTTTTTGTGTTGTTGATTGAATGTTTATTCAGAAAAAGAGGATTTTGAATGTTTCCTTAGGCTTCAGAGCCAGTTTTGCTATTTTCTGATGTTACAGATCAACAGATTAGTCAGTGAAATAATAATAAAAAATAACTGTAAATTGCAGCTAGGTTATAACAAATATTCTTACTATTTTGTAACTTTTTAGGTACTTGCGAGGATTATCGTCTTTTGGAGAACATGAACAAGCTAACCAGCCTGAAATATATGGAAATGAAGGACATCAGTATCAACATCAGCCGTAACCTGCAGGATCTTAATAACAAGTGTAAGACATATTTCAGCCCAACAGTTATACTGGCACTTGAAAATCATCCTATTGTATATATTTTTTTGCTTTTCTAGTTTGAGTTTGTCGTAAACAGTTCGTTGGTTTATCTGTTTGCTTAGATGCCAGCCTGCAGCCTTACTTGGACCAAATAAATCAGATTGAAGAACAAGTGTCTGCACTTGAACAAGCTGCTTACAAACTGGATGCATACTCCAAGAAACTCGGTAAGAAACTCAGTGTGCAGTGTGTACATGCATTAAATTCAGCAATATATGTTAAAAGGGAATAATTGATTGATTTAATTGATTGTCATTGTTTGCATTGTTAAGATAAATTAACAATGTACTTGCTTAGTGTGTTGAATGGCATTTTTTCTGTGTCATTGAGGGCATAACTACAGGATTATAATTGTATCTATCTCTGGGTATTTGTGCTGTAGGCTAATAATAGTACATTCACCACTATTGGCTCACTTAGCAATTGTTCAGTGTTCCACCAGCAGATGGCACTGTGATATCACAGATCAGTCCTTACTACCAGCTCATGTTGTATCTGGCAAGAGGGGTGTACTATACAATACTGTCTTTCCTTCTCTTTACAGAGGCCAGATTCAAAAAACTGGAGAAACGATGAGGAGAGGAAGGGCAGACTGAAAGTTATGGTGCCTTTTCACCTTCTTTCACCCTGCCTTGCTTTCTTCTCTCTCTGCCAGCGGAGCCAGGAGCTGCAGGGAGGATGTGAACTGAGACTGAAACAACAAACAGTCAGAGCCACTTTGACACCTAGAAACAGCCGGGAAGGAAGCAGTTGAAGGCAAATGAATTAGTGCTGCAGTGCTTGACTTAGATTTCACTTCAGTATCACTGTTTTTGACAGCAGTCTTGTCATTTGGGCATATAAGAGAATACTGTGTGTGTCTAAAGCCTTTTGTAGATAAACCTCCAGTCCCTTGTTACCAGCATGATGGTGGTTAAGTCATAAAAACAGCGCTACTAACCTGTTTAACAAAAATTTGCAGCACATACAGTAGATAATTAACAAAAAGCATGCCTGTAGCTGTGTGTTTTAATCATGTCTCATCCCTCGTTCCCTTTCACTCTAACAGATTAAAACTGACCTCCCAAGAGTCAGAGTAATAACAACCTGACGTTTGTTTGTTGCACATCTGTCAGGGCTGTGTGAACTGCACTATGTAGCGCTGTTAGAATATGTAGTGTGTGCGCGTGTGTATTCACTTTTACAATAAGTGAGATTACTGGCTGCAGTTTGAAACAAATATGAGATTTGATATGGATCAATTATTGTCTCATGTCTTCTAGGAAAAAAACTTTTTAAATAAACTGATTATTTACATGACATTAGTTATTGTTTTCAATTTTATGTGTTTTTAAGAATTTGGAGCTTTGATTTTTAGTTTAGTTTTCGGGGTATATAAGGAACGTTAAGGAACTGACTACTTTTAGTTTAGCTTTTTTTAATATTAATGTTACTTAAAGTTTTTCAGGTATTATGATGAAAGCCTTTTTTATAGAGGCTGGTGGAAGATAAAAGAATACATGACATAAATTAGAATTTACGAATATGTTGCTCATGAAAGGTCCCATATTGTAAAGAGCCATAAACATATGGAAACAAAAATATGCTCATTTTATATGCAATTGTATTTTGTTTTAGTTTGTGCTGTTCATTAGAGTTTTTGTGTTTTTTAAAACTTTTGAAAGTGTTTGTATCATTGAATGAAATACTATTTCCACCAGTAGTCATTGTTTCCATTAATTCAGTGACCCTGGTTTATGTGTCTCTATTAGAACAAGCTGCCTACACATCTTAGGCTGACTTCCTGACAGCAGATGGCAGAGCTGCACTTTGATGTGGGTTTGATGCATACTAAATGTATCAAATATTATATACCTCTGGAAAAAGTGATGGGCTGCAGGCGGGGGTTTGAGTTACAGCCTTCCTAAGAAAAAAATAACAAAACAAAAAACCCCTGCAAGAGACAGACCAATAGATGGAAATGGATGACAACATGGTTGACAATTCATAGGAAAGGTTGAATGTCTGACTAAAGATGTGTGTGATGCTCTCTGCCTCCTTTGTTTCCTCCTCTACATTAGCTGTCTCAGAACACAACCCAGAGCTCTTTTGGCCGTAAGCAACAGATTATCTAAACTGATAGGACCCCCTCCATGGCTCCCTCCTGTTGGGTTTGTGTGTGTTGGGTCATGCACAACGTATGTGTGTGTGTATGTTTGTGTAAGACCTAATCTAAAACAGGTCTCTGTCATTAGTCCAGTTGAGGCCCTGGCGCAGAGGGAGCTCATTATTCATACTGTAACATTATTTACTGTTGCACTGTGATCCTTCCATCTTCCCCTTTCACTGCCTCTTTCCAGGGCCTTGGGGCATAAATTCAACTCCCCTCCCATAGGCTCTCAAATCGGGATTATTAAATAATTTTGAGCTGTTTTTAAAAAGCTAAATGCGAGTGCCAGGGGAAGTCAAGCGCAGAGTAGAAGGTAACATACTAATCATAGGTAAACCTTTTTTGTATTATTCAGTGTTTGGGAAGTACCACAAATCTGGACCATACTATACCATTACATAGTTTGGGTGTGGAAAATGATTGTGTTTTGGACTGTGTTTATATACATGGTTTTCAACAAAGTCATTAAAAACAATACCATACATATAGGAACTTGTATATTGTGCAGTTTCTCAAGAAAATTATTTTTATTCTGTTTTTTTATGAGGTATTGCCTGCAAAGAAGAGAAAGCACTGAGACATAATAAATACACCAAGCATCTTTTAGTCACTTCTATGGCTATTAGGTTGTAGAGGAATGGCTGTCACTGAAGCTGTGTGCTCCAAATTTCCACTTGAGCCCTAATAAGGAGCGTGTTCCCATGCGCCACTGTGTGTGCATGTAGAGAATCAACCCTGAAGCATCATTCATCAGGCACGCTAACAGTGGGAACAAGTGAGGGAATGTAATGATTTCATGGTTTTGATAATTGAAAATCTGTTTCCCACTAAGTGGTATTATTTGGTTGTGTACAGTATGTGTATGACGTGTGGGGTGTGTCTGTTTCATGCAGTGTAGGTTGGTATGCATGAAATATAATGGAGTATGTGATGCAAGTAAACATCAATAATTGCTTATAGACATGGAAAATTACCTTTCAGAGAAGTATATTGGAAAAAGTTACACTCAAAGTAGAGTTTGTTCCTGTGTTAGCAGTTAATGTTAAGTGGGTCAAACTAAAGTATTCCAGTACATACAGTATGATTTTTACAGCATACCAGTACCGCCTGGTTTATCACTTTTTGCCCTCTTCTTGCTGTTCACCGTCAGCAATGATTGAATTGACCAACTACACTGTTGCACTTATTGACCCACAATTGTAAGCTCATGGGTCAGTACGAAAACACACTTCCCCTCTGCTTTTCAGAAAACATGTTTTGCTCCCTTTGTCTTTTTTTCATCCCCATCTACAATATTAATGATAATTTCCAGTGTTGAAATACACCACAAATATCAGGGGGCCATGGGCAGACAATAGGACCTCTGCAAAATACTGTAAAACTGATCATGCAAACCACATTCCCTTTTCATCATGCACTACTGCAAACACACAGAAATGGCAGAAACACAGCATTAGATGTAGCTTAGCAATTGTCACATGCAATGCCAGGTTATATATCAGTTACATGGGAACAATTGTGATTGAATTACATACAATGTGGCTTCAACTTATAGACATAATCAACTTAAAATACAGATTACACAAAGTGGGCCAAATAGGCCTAACTCAGCAAAGGAATTATACCAATTCAGATCTTTGGAAATGATAGGACTTGAACCTGATTTGGTCTGACAGACCTCAGGAGATTCCCAGAAATATTTCTGAGAGTGTATCAAACATATGTCCGTCATCAGCTGCTGTAAAGGAGCTGTTTTCTCCATAAGAGTAAAGTGGAGACTGGACCAGTTAACAAAAACAGGGCAGAATGCCACACCACAGTGTTGTGTAACTGACAAGCAAGCACAAAGTTTGGGAAATTTTTTCTCATCTTCATGAATGAGAGAAAGCAAGGACACTCAAAAAGTAATTTTCTAACCACATTTGTTCTGTGTTTTCCAGCAATACTCAAAGTTAGCATTTCACTTAATTGGGTAATGTCAACAAATCTAGAGGTATTGTGAAATCCCCCTTTATCCCTTTTGTCTTTCACTCACTTTCACACACACAAAGACCATGATGGAATAAACAGGCCCCCATAACTGCACTCCAAGCTGTTAAAATACCCTCCCATGCCCCCGTAAAGCAGTGACACTATAAAGACAGCCAAATGGCCTGAGATAAATGCCAAAGAGGTTCATGTTTACATCCATTTCAAAGCAGCCAATAGATCTGGGAGGTATTTCTGTGCAAATATAAGCCACATGTGAGATCTGAGGGACCAAGTCAAACTTCAAATACCTTCTACGAAAATGGCCTGAAAAGCCACATGAGGTCAAGTTTTGGCACCACAATCACTCACTTCACTACTCACACCTTCATCATATACTGTGCACACATGCAAGGATACAAGATCACACACAAAACCTGCACGTCACGTCTGACCCCTTTGAAACTCTAACCTTAAAGAAAGTGTCTCTCAGGTCTGCAGTTCTTGGAATACTTGGTCCAACACTACATTAATACAGTCCACTTTGATTTGAACAAAATGTCCACACTGTCACTGCATTATTGCAAATCTAAAATGAGACCAGATGGGATTGTGGCACAAAACCGGAGGTGCTGAGTTATTCTGGATGTGAGACAGAGATTGGACACTCTCAGCAGGTGGAAGACAGAGGGTGGTAGAGTCTGTCTCCAGTGTCTATCCTCCTGGGGTTCAAAAGAGGATTGAGCATCCTTTCTCCAGGAAATCATAACCAGCAACACCTGACAACTGTCCTGTTTAATTCTGATTAAAATATGATATTATTTCAGTCCTGGTGTGTCTCACAGGGTGCATCTGTTGTTTCTGTTCACATTTTGGCCTTCTTTGAACACTATTCCTTTCAACTCTGTGGACTAAAAGGACTCAGCATCTCTTAGACCCCCTCCATTAGAACAGCACTCAGACTCATTGGCACCACAGTCATTTGCATGTGTCTGTGTCTGTTCATGTGTATGTTGCATTCATAGTTACACATCACACCTGCTCATTTCACCCACAAAACACTACACTTTATGTCATAATATGCAATCTAATCGTGCCAAAGCTTATTCAGTTGAGGGAGATTTTATTACATGACGTAGGACCAAGATTAGTGAGGGACATGGAGCAATTAGTTATGCTTTACAGCAGTTGCACACTTGGGAAAACATTTGAGTAGATACGTGCCTTTTTGTATAACCTTCATTTTGCACTTGTTACCTTTAAAAATAAATACATGATGATTCACTGGCTATAAATTACATTCCATGAAACTACAAAAATGTCTAAATATAATATAAAACTCAAAAAGATCATGATTTTCATCTTTATCATCACTATCATCTAAGACCCCCATGTAATAAAAAATGGATTCATGAGATTTATGGCTGAGGATTTTAAACATGTCTTATCTTGTTTAGAATGAGTAAAATGTCAGTAGTTCTCAGTTAGAAAATGTCAATATTCCTTCCGTGAAATCCATGGAGTGTGTGAGCATGCATGTATGTTCCCTTCGGCATGTTTGCACTAACTCATCCAAATGAGTAACGAGTGTCCGGAAGTGATAAAAGAACAGCGTCGACTCATCTTGTTATGAAGTAACCCCAGGCTGGCCCCAAATTAGGAAGAACACAACCAGAAAATAAGTCACTCAACATTATAGTTATATTCACAGAAGGTTTAGTAACAATGAATGATTCAGCTAGTAGTGAATATGCAATGACCTCTGCCTCTGCTGGTCTCCTTTAACCTAATTTCTCAGGGAACAATTTAGTGGCAAAAAAAAATTCTTAGTTTTTCTATACGGAATATAGCTGAGCTGAAGTAGTTTTGTTCCGAAGAATGGTCTAGAATTCCCATCGAACATTGATTAGGTCTAATCATAAAGTTTTTGCTGCCACAGTGGATCAACTATTAAATCCAAGGGTTAAGATTAGATTAGATTTAACTGGAGAAATTCAGCGGTCAAAGCAGCAACAGAATAAAGTGCAAGAAGAAGTGTGCACGCATTAAGATAGTGCAAAAACAATATAATAAGAACAATAATAATAGTAATAAGAACTATACATATTTACAACAGAGTGGAAATTGCAAACTGTCAGACAGCAGATGAGACACATACAGGACGGGGTTACACTGTTGTACAGTCTGACTGCGGTGCGGATGAGCGACCTTCAATAGAACTTTTTCCAGCAGCACCATGAGTAATTAACAACTATGTTTTATATCAGCTCTTATTCCTTTTGAGAAGCTGACTTATGATCTTAATCACAAATCAGACAAAGTTTGGAGCATTTGGGAGCCACTGCACTCCTTACAGACTCACTGACCCATCAATTATTCTTGGAAAATGATGGCTGATTGTCTTTTCATGTATTTCACTTGTGCTAATTCTTGTGTATTTTATATACTTAGGTATTTATTATTTTCTTCCCTTTTAAATGTTTTTTCATTATCTATCTACACTGTAAAAAAAATCCTGTTGTTGTTACGGAAAAAAACTGGCAGCTGTGGTTTCCAGAACAATACTGTAAAAAACACATCCAACTGTAAACATATTTATGGAGTAACATATAGATTTAACATTTTAAGCATGTATATTTAACACTGGATTTAAATGGTAAATGGACTGCACTTATTTAGCACATTTTCTACGCCTTCATGGTGTCCAAAGTGCTTTCCAAAGCCACCAGGTCCAACTGGGAGCAATTTAGAGTTCAGTGTCTTCCAGGGACACTTTGACATATGGACAATCCGAGCCAGGATTCGAACCACCAACCCTTTGGTTATTGGACAAGCCGTCTACCAACTCTACCAACCCATTAATTTATAAATTTAAAATGTTGCATTGTTAAATGTTTACTTTTTTATAACTTATATATATATATATATATATATATATATATACACACACACACACACACACACACACATATATGTATATATATATATATATATATATATATATATATATATATATATATATATATATATGTAAAGAAAATATGTTGTTGTTTCAACATTATGGTCTTGCAGTTTAAACAGCACCACATTGTTTTTCAATTTACAGTTTTATTTTCTAAAAACAATGGAAATACATCATTTCTACATACAAATCTGGTTTTGTTCACATACTCTTCCTGTAAGAACTACAGCTATATTTGATTCAATCGTTTACACAAAAATCTTTTCAAACTAGAAGCACTCGGAGAGCGCAGACCTCTGCCAAGGCTGATCAGTGGCCCCCCCCCGTGGGCCCCCCCACGCCAAGGAGGTTATGTTTTTGCCAGGGTTTGTTTGTTTGTTTGTCTGTCTGTCTGTTTGTCTGTCCGTTAGTGTGCAACATAACTCAAAAAGTTATGGACAGATTTTGATGAAATTTTCAGGGTTAGTTGGAAATGGGCCCCCCCGTGGGCCCCCCCACCCCCGATCACCACCAAAATTTAATCATTTCTTCCTTATCCCATTTCCAACAAACCCTGAAAATTTCATCAAAATCTGTCCATAACTTTTTGAGTTATGTTGCACACTAACGGACAGACAAACAGACAGACAAACAAACAAACTAGAAGCACTTGGAGAGCGCAGACCTCCGCCAAGACTGATCAGTGGCCCCCCCTGTGGCCCCCCCCCACGCCAAGGTGGTTATGTTTTTGCAAGGATTTGTTTGTTTGTTTGTTTGTTTGTCTGTCTGTCTGTCTGTCTGTCTGTCTGTTAGTGTGCAACATAACTCAAAAAGTTATGGACAGATTTTGATGAAATTTTCAGGGTTTGTTGGAAATGGGCCCCCCGTGGGCCCCCCACCCCCGATCACCACCAAAATTTAATCATTTCTTCCTTATCCCATTTCCAACAAACCCTGAAAATTTCATCAAAATCTGTCCATAACTTTTTGAGTTATGTTGCACACTAACAGACAGACAGACAAACAAACAAACAAACAAACAAACAAACAAATCCTTGCAAAAACATAACCACCTTGGCGTGGGGGGGCCCACAGGGGGGGCCACTGATCAGTCTTGGCGGAGGTCTGCGCTCTCCGAGTGCTTCTAGTTTGTTTGTTTGTCTGTCTGTCTGTTTGTCTGTCCGTTAGTGTGCAACATAACTCAAAAAGTTATGGACAGATTTTGATGAAATTTTCAGGGTTTGTTGGAAATGGGATAAGGAAGAAATGATTAAATTTTGGTGGTGATCGGGGGTGGGGGGGCCCACGGGGGGACCCATTTCCAACAAACCCTGAAAATTTCATCAAAATCTGTCCATAACTTTTTGAGTTATGTTGCACACTAACGGACAGACAAACAGACAGACAGACAAACAAACAAACAAACAAACAAACAAACAAACAAACAAACAAACAAACAAACAAACAAACCCTGGCAAAAACATAACCACCTTGGAGGTAATAAACAACTTTGCATTGTATTGTCACTTACAGTTTTTGATGTTGCAATTTTACAACTTTTTGGTGTTAATTCTACAGTCATTTTTTACAGTGTATTTATTTATTCATTCATTCATTCATTACCTCCGCCAAGGAGGTTATGTTTTTGCCAGGGTTTGTTTGTTTGTCTGTCTGTCTGTTTGTCTGTCCGTTAGTGTGCAACATAACTCAAAAAGTTAAGGACAGATTTTGATGAAATTTTCAGGGTTTGTTGGAAATGGGATAAGGAAGAAATGATTAAATTTTGGTGGTGATCGGGGGTGGGGGGGCCCACGGGGGGGCCCATTTCCAACAAACCCTGAAAATTTCATCAAAATCTGTCCATAACTTTTTGAGTTATGTTGCACACTAACGGACAGACAAACAGACAGACAGACAAACAAACAAACAAACCCTGGCAAAAACATAACCTCCTTGGCGTGGGGGGGGCCCACAGGGGGCTCCACTGATCAGCCTTGGCGGGGGTCTGCGCTCTCCGAGTGTTTCTAGTTTGGTTCTAGTTTAGAACATTGTATTTGTCTGTATTTGTGACTTAACAATATAAATGCAGTACAAATACAAAATGTGATCAGATCACATTTTACGACCAGTTCATGAAGAAAACTATGAATTTTTAATGGATTCACATACTTTTTCCTGTTACTGTATGTAAAGTGTAAATCCTGTAGTTGAAACTGAATAAACATGTTTCTGGATTGCATGTAGAACTAGAAGGATTCCTTTGGTTCCATAGTCCCAGTTACCCTGTCAGAAATACCGTGCAAAGGAAGGTGACTATTTTAATTAGTTCAACAAAATAATGCAACTCATTTGTTTACTTTTCAAATATTTTTTCATGTGCAATGCAGCTGAAAAGTCTTAAAATACAGATTAAAAACATTCTCTTTTGTAATGTTAGTGCCTTTTTCTGATTATAGGAAGAAAATATTTGTTAATGTCTTGTCATTGTCAACAGTTATAGTTGTTACACATAAAAAATTTTTACCAAAAAAATAAGCTGCTATAAATGTAATTTACGTACTGGGTGAGTATTAATAATAGATGTTTTTGTGACTGAATGATGTAACATGTAATGTGTGACCCCTAACACCAATGGCAGACTTATAAAGTTGTGTACGTATATGTGTCATTCAGTTACAATCACATGATGCAACACAATTTAAACCTTTTTTAAACCAGTTTTCTTTAATATGTCTGAGATATAAGTTTTCTTACTGGCATTGATGACAGATTCACAGCCATCCAAATAAAACGGTCCTGCTACCTAAAATGAGTTTTTCTCATCTTGAGGTCTTTGATCAGTCCAAGGTCAAGATCAAAAACTAAAGAGATACAGCTTTTGTTGTTGCTCTTTTTATGTCCCTGCTCTAATTCTCACAGAGGCCTACTACACTCTTACAGTTATCTTTTGGCTTTTCTTGGTTGCTTTTCACTCATATTTCTCACTCCATCAGGGGCAGCTCACTTTTTAAAACATATTTCAGTGACATTTACAAACTCTATAATACATATCTCTCACTAAAACCTGAAGCAACAGCCAAAGAAGTTATGAAATAGAAAATATTCTGCTTTGTGTTACCCATAAGTGCATGCGAGCTGTGTGTGAGAGAAATTTAACAGAACATTGAATTAGACATGCTTTTATTTCCCTCCACTTATGGGCAATATGAGCAGTAAGGATGGGATGAAGCCAAGGGACAAACTGTACAGACACACGAAAACTTTGAGAAGGGGCTATTCAAATATAACTTTTAGACTGAATAATTTAATAAGCTGAGAAGTTAAGAGCATCGTATGTTTTGTCTCATCCTGTTTAGCAACATAACTCACTGAGTTCTCAAATGATTTGGACCCAGTCATCTGAGACTGCTGTGGCTCTCTTTTTTAACTCATCCCACTCAGTATGAATGAGCTTTGGCCGCTTGTCCAAGCTCAGTGCGCCAATGCAGCAGAGTCAAGGGCAGTTGACTGCAATAATATTTGCCATAATTACCAAGAGAACATAAACATAAGTGCACCTGGCTCAGACGGACAACCTGGTCACTTCTGTTAGGTTTAATAGTCTTTAGATGGTGGTGCTACAGTAACTCACTGCTTGCGACATGACTGGCTGAAGATACTTTGCCAAAAATACCAGGTGGTATACTCCAATGTGCTTTTAGGCTTATTGGGGGTGGGGGGGTGGGGGGGGGGCACTAATAGTGTTTTGTTTTGTTTTTTTTTTAATCTTGAGGAGTCAGCATCCTGTACCAGTGAATAGTGAGTTGGTATAATTAAAAAAAACATTAATGTCTGAATCATTGTCAGTCTAGACATCATTAATAGACTCATAATGACTGTAATTCCAGTTCAAATCAGGCCGTCAGCTAAAGTTTAGCACTTTTGTAACCGTGACTTCATCAACCAACATAAATTCTAATCCTTGATCTGTGAGTGTTCATGAGTGTGGATCCTTTTCTTACTTTCTTCTCTACTGTATAACTGTTTATTACATTTGACACATCCTCCCTGTCTCCGACCCCTCATCATCCTATCAAAGCCGAGTCTACAGTTACATAGAGGAACTGTCCATACATCATAGGTATATTGGATTAGGAGGCCTTAAAATGGAATCAATGAGAAAATCTTGTTAGCTTTATGCCACTGAAACACGTGTTGTGTGAGTTAGTGGTAGTGCAAGTAGCTACACATCCCCAGAAGCAGTTATATTGCTTTAAAAATCACATGTAACTAAATCTCCTTATTTACCCAACAGACCTGAGTCCAGCTTATCCTGATTATCTAAAGGTATCCTGTTGACGGTGATGGTCACTCACTGTGATTTAGAACTTTGTGTATGACTAACCAGCATGTAGCTCCCCTGTTCTTACTATTTTGAGTTAAAACAGGAAGAAACCATGGCTTTACCTTTACTGTTACAGTAAACACAAATAATATGTTTCCCCCTAGGAGCCCCAAGAATCATGAGGAGAGAAAAACATAAAGAAGGTGAGGGATGATTGATGCCTTTACCCCCTCTGGTTTTGAGATTCATACAATCTGTAACAAGCCTGAGCTACACCAGATGTATAAAGTGTATGTGTGTGTGTGTGTGTGTGTGTGTGTGCGTGTGTGTGTGTGTGTGTGTGTGTGTGTGTGTGTGTGTGTTCACTTGTGATAGAAAGAGAGAACGTGGTCTTCCCAATCCTGTTCTCATTTCCAAATCAGGAATCATTACATCCCCTAATGTGGTTATGTGAACACTCCTGTGTGTCTGTCCAACAGCAGGATTATGCAAAAAGTACTTCATTTTTTTTCGCGAAACTCATTGGAAGGCAACAGGGCACGAGGGCAGAGACAGTTTTAGATTTTATTTAAATGTTAAAAAGTAGAAGAAAGAGTCAGTTAAATGCAAAACAAATGTGGCACCAACTAACAAAATCATAATTGGTTTAAAAATATTGTAGAACAAGAAGAACAGTGGACTATTGGACTTGTTGTAGCTGTGCTCATCACTGGCACTGATTGAAATGTGTGGTTCTGTTGTTTTTTTGTTCTATTACTGGCCATGGGTAGAGACCAGAGCTATGTTTAGATGCACAGGAAGTGCGCTGTTGTTTAGTAAACACTTCTAGTAAACACATTTAGCATCCCCTTTGGTGTTAACCATACTGTAATGAGTGTGCAGACCATGTGGGCATCCAGACTACAGACAACAACACACAACCAGAAACACCACATCATGTCAGATTGGATTGAGCCTGCATTTACATAATATCCCTCCATGTTACATCATCTTTTATCAGTAGTCTACAGGGAGATCTGGACAGATAATCATAACAGGTACGTCCCTTGGTAACACACAGTGGATTTCTTGTGAGCGCGATTAAAGGAAAGCAAAGGTGGATGCAAAACATCCTTATGCTTCTAATATCAGCAAATAAGCACGGAGACAAGGAAATCACTATTTTGAGAACAGCACAAAGGACCTTGACAGTGTTTATTAAATGTGCATGTGCGTGGTGAGTGTGTGAATGTCTGTGTGTGAGACTGTTCCATAGGTGTGTCCGTCATGCCACAAGTGACCCTCAGATTCCCTCTTGTGCGACGTCATGTCACTTCCCCCCTTTGTTTCCCCACTCAAGAGGACCTTTCTAAAAATGTCTTTTTGTTTAAAGGTTCTCAACAGCACTCCTTCCTCCTTTACTTGGCAGCAGTACGTGAGTGTGTGTGAGCACAGGCGTGTGTTTGTACATTAGTGATAGTCTATATAGTTGGCCAGAAAAAACAGGAACTGTTGAGATGCAGATGAGGATGCTGAAGGGTGTGTATTTCCCTCTATGCTTTGTACCTATATACAGTTTAAGATCCTGTTTCATAACACACTTTGGATGTGGTGAGGTACTCATGATGGGGACCTTCATTTCACTATATACTTAATTTAGAATGACATACACATTCTGTACACACTCTGAAGCATAACGTACCTCCCATGATGTAGGATTCACCTCTGCACAGACTAACCTCTAGTCCTGACCACAGCGGTGTTGGGACACAAAGTGCCTCCTGGGGCTCTTTAGGAACTGCCAATTATATTCTTACAGGCATGATGTAATGCTCTCTCTGGGTCAGCATGACTATATTGAGTTGTTGCAGCAAGAGCGCAGTGTGATGATGTGATGGGATTTCATCAATTAAGACATGTCAGAGGTGCACACACTCCGAAACTCACCCCACACACAGATACCAGGAGCATACACTGGAGTTCAAGGGAATCGCACATGCATTTCTCCTCAGTGGAAAGTGGCATGTATCCAGGTAAATAAGTAACTTCAAGGCATCCAACACTTCCAAATCTTTCCTTGCTGTGGCAGTACAACAATAAGATTGTGCAGTGGCTATTCAGAGGTAGAGGTATAGGATGCACCAGACGGGAGAGCTGATAAGCTGACCTCAGGGGACAGAGCCCAGCCTGGGCCCAGCCCTGTCCGTGGACCGGCAAACATGCAGGAAGAGGGACAGTTATGATTGTAAAAACAGACAAGGTGTGTGGGGATTATGCCTGTGTATTTTTATGTATGTGTGGCAAAGGTTGCTAATTATTAGTTTTATATATCCTGTATGTTTGACATTGTCCATAGAATCCGGGAGAGCTTTATGTTTTAATTTAGCTTTCTAACAATTGGTCCATTGAGAGTTTTCTGATATGGTACTCTTCTATTTATAACTAACATAGCAAGTCAAGTAAGGTAAATTAGGTTAGGGTAAATAATGTCGTACTGTCAACCAGTTTGGGATTTTAGTGGCCAAAGCTGCTGCTTATATAGAACATACAATTTAATGAGAATAACATGACTCTGTAAATTTCCCTATGGGATGAATAAAGTATCTATCTATCTATCTATCTATCTATCTATCTATCTATCTATCTATCTATCTATCTATCTATCTATCTATCTATCTATCTATCAATCTATCAATCTATCTATCTATCTATCTATCTATCTATCTATCTATCTATCTATCTATCTATCTATCTATCTATCAAAATTCCTGAACTTAATGAACATTTATTTTATCCAATAATGTCTGCATTGTCTCTGGTTACTTTAGTAGATCTAGTCTTTGTTCTGTCAACATATTTTAATATAAAAAGGGGAGCAGGGACATTATTCATCAGTAGTGTTTTGCCACTCTATTACATTTTCACTGCATTTTTTGTTAACCTGCCATATGATACCATTAAAATAAATGTCCTGTCCCCTGTTAGCAGCTACTTTTCTGGAATTTATGTCGTTCACTTCCATCTCAGCTTCTATGAGACAACAGTCATTATTTGCAACACCACAAGAGGTCAGTTGTCAGAGAAGTCTTTACTTATGATTGAAGGGTTTAAATGTTATTCAGTAATTTATTGTTGGAAATGACGGAGAAAAAGGGGACAAATTGTGAGACAGACATGTATTTCTTGTAGGATTGTATGTTTGTGTTGTTTAAGACACAATTAAAGGTAACATCCAATAACAATAACTATATTCCTAAAATTACTGTTTGATTATAACTCTTTCTCATCCTCCTTTGTCCTCTCCTGTCCTCATTTTTTTCTTCCTCCACTTCTTCATCAAGTCATTTCCATACAGTCAACAGGGGTTCCTGTCTTGGATCCTATCCGGAAACTCCATCCTCACCAAGTGGTTTTTCACTCAGCTTCGGAAAGGGCATCGTAGTCCACTGCTCTATTTACAGACATGTGTGTATGTGTTCCAGTATGTGTGTTTTCCGGTATCATAGCTCTGAAATAACTCTGTCAAAGAGAGCTCAGACAGCCAGGGAGGCACCAGGACTGCACTCTCACGCAAATGTCCACCTCAACACTGGGAGATGCTCCCACAAACTATCACACAGAATACAGAATGAGGTTACCATATGCTTAAAAGTAGGGGATAAAAGGAAAGAGGATGCTGAAACGGTAGGAGAGATAGAGGGAAAGGAAACAAGAAGAGAAGGGAAGTGAAATAGGGAATAAAGGACTGATGCTTCTGGTGTTTGGAGTCTTTGTGAAATGAACAAGCAGAAGTCTCGGTCCTGCTTTGAAGAGACTCCTGGGGCTTTGCAGCAGAGATAAAGGGGAAATGTTAGAGGAGGAAACAGTCTCTGTGTGCGTTTGTTGTTTGAAGATCTGTTTAGAAAGACAATTTGACACATCGTTGATGTTCTGCTGCACTTGGCATCTGAATAAAATAGTGGTCCTTATGGTTGGAGTCCTGAGGAGCCCTGACAAGCAAACTGACCCCTTCATCAAACCATTTACTACCACCCACTGAACTCAGATCAGTTACTTTGGACTCCTGCTAGGCCTCTTCTAGCCAGATAGGACTGTTTCATTCACTGGCAAACTGCTGCTTTGCCCCATGGTCCAAGCTAAACACATTTCAAAAGCAGGAGCCTATACACACACAGTCACACAGATACACACCTCACTCACACTGCTTGTCTGTGTGTTTGGCTGTGGATCAGAGCACAGCAGTGCTGTAGCACTAACACAAGCCTTTGAGAGCACTGAGTCAAGTCCATCCATCCGCGGCCCTGCGATAACACTTGGCCAGAACCCATGTATACACAAAAAACATGCACATAAACACACACATAAAGCTCACAACTGGCTACCATACCCCCCAACACTCATAAATACACAGACCTCTGGGCTTTGATCATTCTTGGCCAACAAAAGACTGACTAATGACTTAACAACAGAAACATGCGTTAACGACTTTTTCTCACTCTTTTATAATGTTTGCCAGGTTCTGCTAGTCATTGTGCTGTTTAAAGGGGGAAACACAAGCAGCAAACTCTTTTACCAAGTAGGTTTCTGTCCATAGTTGAGTCACACGCAACATCTTAAAACAATAAAGATATAACAGCAGGTTTTCCATATTTATTGCGATTTCTCAGTACACAGCAGCCCTCCTTGTGTGATGCTCTTTTTGTTTTATTTTGAAAGAGGAAATGTTTGTGGACTGGGGTGACTGTATTGTGACCTCATTGTGGATCAGTCTTGGAAGGGAGGATGATTTCCAGGTCAGAGACGAGGAAGTCCAGGGTTAAACAAAGAAGCTTCAGATTTTGGGGGGTCTTGTTTGTTCATAAATGGTCCCTGCGGACGTAAGAGTTGTATTTGGAGGAATTTGGTTTGTGCGTAGATTTGGTCGTGAATCATCTTATGATAAATTTGTGGTCACTTTCATGGTATGTACATTGGTAGTTGGTTCACTCAGGCCAGACACATGATAAACATAAAATAACCTTACTTGTCACTGTATATAAATGAAGAAATGTAAATATTTATTTAACTGGAAGTCAGCTGATAATATGGCTAATTATTCAGTTAGAGAATTGATGGTTCAGCAACAGGGGAATGATGCAGATGGAGAGGTTGATAATTTACTTTAATTCCACATTCATGTTAGAAAAAAAAATGAAAGAAAAAGACATGGAGGTAATTACAGTTATTTACTTTAGTTTATATGAGACATAGAGGTGAGCTAACTGAGGTTTACTAGCTTGTTCAGAGTAAATGATGAATCAGT
>NC_043960.1:38146856-38179748 GCF_902148855.1 Sphaeramia orbicularis
AACCATAGCTACATGTTGAATCAGACGTGTGCAGACAAAGTAATTACATCTGCTGAATGTGGTTCAGAGAATGTAGAGTCATGTAAGAAAATGATATATAAATAGTAGATTTGTATTCCTGTATACTATAATCAGGTTATGTTACTATACAGTATTATAAGTCAATATACTGTTGTTGATTCAACATAATTTACTGAAAAATTTATTTTGTCCATATTACAGCACAGATCTGATATCTGCTGATCTATGGGGTAAATGGCTTTTAAACTAGAAAAACTAGTCAAATTACGGATGATAATGTATAGACCTGCATGTATTATGAAGACATGTGCAACAAGAATAAAGCCATTAATAGCGCTGCCTTTTATGTGTTGAACAGATGGTATATGATGTCCAAGTGGGAAGATTTAACGTTCTAATCTGCATATCTATAGCATCCAAAAGAAAACATGCTTTTTGTTCTGTAAATGCAAGATGCTGGAATCAAACTAAACCTCTGACAGCGCATGTAATATGTTCTTGTGCATTGTGGGACATTTTATTTTCTGCAGGTGCATGTGGAGGTGTCAAGGCCTCGCTGCTATTAACCTGGTTCGTATACTAAACCCTGTTCATTTAATTAACTCTGATCTTTCTTATTTGACTTGTGTTCCTTTATTCCATGGTTTCCTTCGTTTGATCATTTTGTCTCATTCACCTGATCTGTTTGTCCCTGCACCTCTACCCTTCCACTCTTCTCCTCCCTCTACACCACTCTCCATCTGTTGGCCTCCCTCCATCTCTTCTTCCACCCCCCTCTCCTGTCTGCCCAGAGTCACCAGTCATCCACCAGCATGCGTTCCTCCTCTGGTCATAATGGAGATCATATGTTGAAGCCAGCGCTGAAACCCAACACGGGACGTCCACATCAAATAAAACCTGCTGTCAGCAGCGGGGCCTGGCTCTGCCAAGGAGAGTGAAACCATATCTACACTGGCCTCACCAACACACCATAAAATAGAAGTCCAAGCGACCGACCGACAGACAGACAGACGTACAGACGTACAGAGAGGCAGACCACACCTCTCTGGAAGACATTCCATTTCCCCTCTGTAAAAAGTACAGTTCTGTGGCATGTTGGTGGAGGTGCTCTCAAACCTCAGACTGGAAGTTTGCAGCCTTTCTCACCTGCAAAGGCACGCAGCTCTCATGCATGCTGTTCAGAATGACAAGCATTTGTGGAATTGCATGACGACTGGCGTGTCTCTGGATGAATGCCGCTCTGTCATCATGATGATATTCTCACAGATCATCTCATTCTCTACTGCACTGATGTTCTTTTCATGGGTCTGCAAATTTTTCATACCAGACAAAGAGACCCATGGTTATCAAAAGCATTCATTTAATTGTTATTTTCAAGAGGACATGTGAAGTGCACAAGAGCAAAAACTGTGCATAACAAAGAACACCAACAACATCCTTTATCTAACCATGGTAATTGTTTTTCAACAAAGTAGAAATTCAGGTGACCAGGTTAGCTGGCACATTAGCTGGTATTTCATCTCTCAAGTCTCAGACATGTCAGAGCTTCACAGTACAGCAACACTGAACATGATTTTCACATGTGTTAATTAGACAAATTCAGAGTGTAATTAAACTTTAAGTTGTATGTAAGGCTGCACCTAATAGTTCATAATGTTGCTTTCATAGGCACTGAATTTGGTCTGTATTTTCCAGAATTTTGCTACTGTTGTGAGGCTAAGGATTGAGTATGCAATAGCCATATTGGCTTTTTTGAGCCAAAGGTGACCATATTTGGATAAACAGTAGTAGCACAAGAGGTGATGGTTGAGCTAAAGCTAAATGTTAGCTTATTTGGATGGTTAAATGGTTGTGTAGCAAAATCTTTTGATGGTCTTGTCAGTGTAAATTAACTAAAACTCAAGCACAACTAAAGCTGAGCTGCCAAGAAAAACTGAATAAAAAATTGAGGAAAAAAAAAAAGCTATTATACAGTTAATTACATTTCAAAGGGTCAAAATAAAATGAATGAGACTAAAATGACTCCTGGAATAAATTCTAAGTCATTGGGAGCCAGACCTTTTGGAGCCAGCTAGTGTCCATCAGCTATGCACTAAAGCTACTCTGCATAGACTTCACTTTGACCTTACCTCTTGGTCAAAGCAGACTAGATTTTTAAGTAAGAGGATGGTCTCCATGGATTTCTGTTTTCACAGGAAACATGCAAATATGCTGCAGCAAAAACCATTGAGCTAGTCATTTGATGGAGATGAAACTGATAAAATTAGTATCATATATCTGTGACAACTAGGCAACCAAATGCTTGGATCAGCAACTATAAGTCAGTAACATTTTCTTCTCACAATTACTACAGATTTGTTGAAGTCTCCTTTTATGCACTGGACCTTGTGTGGTGTTAAACACATGTGGCCTGTGGCCCACCAGACACTGTACACAGTGGTGGTAGAATCACCATTTTCAGCAGTATGACTGAGATTTAATTGCTCTTTCAGTCCCATGCGTAAGCAGAGGAGACAGCGATCCAGAGTGAGAGCTCAAAGATGGATGGAGCAGCAGTGGTGATGGTACTGCTGCTGGGGGAAGGTGGAAGCCAGAGAGTCCTGTTGTTCGTCAAGTAGCTGAGATTTCAGATGCTATCAGGCCAGGAGGTGTCTGCTCTGCACGGCTCTGCTCTGCAGCCCTAGCCCTGCACACAGCAGCAAGTTTACGTAAAGGATAAACAGTGACCTGGGGTTGTAATCCACTAGCAGGCTGAGCAGGGGCTGTGTGGATTACTGGAGGCTAACTGTAGCCTCTCCACTTGTTTTACACCTCAAGAGGATCCTAATTGAGCTAAATCTCATTATTTATGGCTGGCTATGGAGACAGTAATCAGAGTGGCTGGTGTGTCTTTAAACAGATCAGTCAGAAGCGGAGTCTGTTAATGCGAGCACGTGTGCATGTACTCTGCACATACACACAACAAGAGACAAGCGCATACGTTTGCACAGGTTCAGTTCCCAGGTTACACTCATGAGAAGGCTTAGCAGCAGGAGAGGAAATGTTCTGTGGTCATTAGAGGCTCCACAACACTTATCAAATATGGTGCATGTTTGTGTGACAGAGAGAGATTACATAGAGGCATTTGTGCCGCACAAACCCGGGGATATGAACATCACTCTGCACACATGACAACTTTAATATTTTCATTAAACAACAGTTAACAAGATACTCTTCGATCCCTTATTTTTCTGATTTAATGAATCCGAGTGATGTAAATCCAGAATATTCATTGCAACCAGCTACCTAGATCAGCAATTTCCCGTATTATTAAAAGGCAGGGATCGTTGATGTGAAGATATGAAGATATGAAGTTTCATTGCTGGCTGATATGAGAATTATGAATGGCGACAGAGGGCAAAAGCTGACCCTGTACGGAGCCACGGTGCTGAGGGGTCTGCAGCTTCACTGATAGACAATAGAAAAGAGACTCCAATAGCAGTTCACATAAATGTCACGCTTTCTGGACTGCTAATAAAAACTGAACAGGACTCACGATAAAAGCTGCATTAGGAGAGCAAAAGAAAAAGAAATTAAGAGAAAGCAAGAAGGCAAGAAGGAGGAAAGAGAGAGGAGGTGAAGAGGAGAAGAATATGTTAATATGTTTTCAGACAAAAGGGTGGAAAAGGATATCAGATGAAATGGCGGTGCAGAGATTTGCAAAGATTTTGCGATGGTTGAGGTGAGGTGATGTGGAGCAGTGAAAGAGAAAAAGAAAGAAGAGAGATGGTGGTTTGGGAGTTTAGAAACCCCTCAACCATATGCATTTCTATGTCTGCAATATACATGCAAATGGCGGTATGCATGAGCGATACGAAAGCAATGAGCACAGATAGTTTTTTCTGAGTCACATTATCCTAAACGATGCCAGGCTCCAGGGCACCTCCAACCAGCAGCACACACAGCTGTGACACTGGACATTTAACTCTTCAAATCCGATTTTTCTCCTTGTGTAGAAAAAAAATTGGACTCTCACTCGCCCCAAGCTCACAAACACCCCAGTGTGTATTTGTAACTGTAAAAAGTTGAAGTCATGTCTTGTGTCAAAATTGTTATTTTAGAAGATTTCGATTTTTGGGAAGGAAAACATATGAAAATAAAAGGAGATTTAGTGCTGTTGTTAGACAGTAAAACAGAGACAGGCTGGTAGATCCTGGTGCCTGTGTCGGGGGAGGTGGGGGGTGAACCTGGCTTTGATTTTGGTGCACAGATTGTACAGCTAAAAAGAAACATCAGCATGGACATGGAAAACCAGAGAGACATAAACCCCCAAGAGATGGAGTTCTGTTTTCAGGTGCTGATCAGTCAAAGAAAGACGAGGCAGCTGGGGTCCTGTGGAAGTAGGCGTTTTATGGGGACACATGAACGCTTGAGAGGACATTTTACTGTCCATTTTACATCAAAGAACCTGGCCAGCAACATGAGAAATATGTCCAAGAGTATAAACGTGTGTGCAGTTCTGTTAAAATTTTTGGAAGTATCAATTTGAGCTGTAAACCTTGAGTGGAGATACTCCTTCAAAGGCATTTCATTTTGTCTAGGTCTATTTGAAGGTGAACACTTGGTTTAAGGCTGAGGCTGGAATACAGTTTAAGCTAAGTTTAGAGTCATGATCATAGACAGAGTATGCATTGACCCAGTTCAGACCTGGGCCCAGTTCAGACCTAGCTTTACTATGCATCCTGACAGATCCAATCCTATGTGTCCAGATGTAAACACGTCTTATCACACCTGACTGATTCAGATGAGTTCCTGCATGTTTTTACACATATCTTCAGATCACGTCTCACTTCTCTGCTCTGTAGGCAAGTAAACGAGATCTATTTCCTTAAACATAGTGGAAAGTTTAATTTCAGGTTTAACAGACTGGCTTTGTTATGTTTCTTCACAAATTAAGTTCTCTGTAAGACAAGATTGGAGCTTCTAAGGTGGAGTGTTTTCTTCCCTGTTATTCACCACATGAAGTAACACTGGGATTCTGTCATGCTGATTTGACAACTTTGAACCTTCCATTTTTTCTATCACCTCTCCTACATGTGCACATGTTTTGAGCAATTAAAATATGTTTATTATTTTCTGTTTGTACAGGAATTGTACAAACTGCAGATAGGTGCAGCACATCACTCCTTATGCTTGGACAGGTCTACACATAGTACAATACATATTATAAATTATATGCATCTTTAAAGCACTTAAACATGACACTGTTTCTGTGCTTTCCCTTCAGACACGACATCAGCTGAGCAGACAGTCCTTCAATCCATCCAGGAAACATTTCTGTTCAGACTGTGACAAGAATGTGGACATATGTGCCCCAGACGACCTCCAAACGCATCCTGTTTGCGTTCAGATTGTACAGTAGCGCTGTCCACTTCAGAGATCAGATCACTCAGAATGCACACTGATGCCAGGTCTGAATGTGGCCTTTGAGGAGCCTGTCTGTAAACTTTGGCTTCTGTCATCTCAGCCGATGTCTGAAATTAGATTTGATGTGTCACTTCTCCACAAATTCCATCAAATAACTGTAACTTTAAGTAATTATTTTGTTTTAATGTTTTGTGACATGAACAACACCTGTGTAAAGTCCTTTCTAATATGAATGATCCACTAATACAGATGTCCTTTTGATATCTCAAGGACTGTGCACATTTTTTTCTTGTTTCTGGAATCACTTGACCTCTAAACAGTATTCTTTTTGTGCTGGTGCATTTCTTTTTTTTTTTTTTTTTTTTAAGACATAATTAACAAGGCATTCTCAATGGCAACTTTAAATAAATGTTCATATCAAAATTGTGCAAAAAGCACTTTTTATTTATATATTGACATACAAAGTTTCCCTGCACTGCATATGTTGGCATGGCAACACATAGCGTGTGTCATGGCTGGTACAGTATAGAAACATTGGAGTGTTATGTATGTGGGAGCGCTTGGCTCCATAAATACGAGGCTGTACAGAGCAGGAGTTTAAGAGGACTGAGAGGTGTGGAAGAGGGGCAGCCAGTGTAAACGCTTGTCCGAGGGCGGGAGCTGTAAAAGCATTAATGTATGTCCTCTGTGTGTGTGTGGTCTGGGTGTGTTACCAGCTCTATTAATTGTGTTTTTGTTTTTTTTAATCTAATTTTTCATATAGTAGACACTTGCACGTTCTGCTGTGCATGTGTACTGTATCAGGCTGTTATCATGTCTGTGTATTGGATATGTGTCTTGATGCGTGCTCATGTGTGTATGTGTGTGGAAGTCATTGTGAGTGGATGTGGGAGCAGCCTCCTCTCTTCTCGTCTCTCCTGCAGTAATCAGTAAGAGTGGAGGCCTGGCCTCCTCTACCTCTCCTCTGCCTGTGGTTTGTTCACATACCGTCTCAGCCGAGCGGGTAGGAATGTGTGTGCGTGCATGTTTGTGTGTAAGCAGTGGTGCGTTTCTATGTGTTTTCATGTGTCTTTGTGAATGCTTTTGCGCGTTTACGTACACATTGTGAGCACAGCAATGTGTCAGTTCGTGCGTGCATATGTGTGTGTGTGTGTATGACAGAAAAAAGGGAGGGAAATGAAGAGAGATTTGGTGCGTTGTGTGTAAGAACAGGGGGTGGGGTAGAAGAGGCCCTGGAAGGGAGAGGACAGAAAACCTGAAGGTAGTTAGTTGGCCTTTTCCCTGCAGTAAACAGCACATGACACAAGTGAATCCAAACTGGTTTGTTGCAAAGTGTATGTGCGTGAAATGATAAACACCTGAATCAGACTGTTCTGGAATTACCCGGGTACGAAGTAGTACTGGTAATAGTACTGCTAATACAGCTGGGAATGAATGGAAAATATTGACTACAGACTTTAATTATCCATCAGGGCGCGAAGGCTTCATATATAATGTATTGGTCTTTCTTATCAGAAGAAACTGCTGGACAACAGTTGTCCATTTTCACCAAAAAGTGAAATATACACACTGTGAGCCCAACCAGTGATGTTCTGCAGTTAGACCCAGACAAAAGCAGACAGAGGAAAGCATCAAAATACCACCTGGCCCCTCTACTGTTTCCCAGAAATGCACAATTATACACACACATGCATATCTTTATTTAAACGCTCAATGACATTGTAGCCCCTAACCTTTAACCATCACACCTGAAAGGTTACGTCTAAAACTACCCCGACCTAACCCTGAAACAGAGACTTAACCCTGTATCAGGCCTTTGAAGGTCCATCTGAAGGTGAGGACCAGACAAAATGTCCTCACTTTGTTGTCAGCTCCTCACACAAGGGTTAAAAACTCACTGGCTCTCACAAAGATGCCGATACAAGAGTACACACACACACACACACACACACACACACACACACACACCTACCACACACACACACACACCTACACACACACACACACACACACACACACACACCACACACACACACACACACACACACACGCCACAAGTTCATTAATGAACTGTGGCTCTTGAACAAGGCACAACGCAGGGTTTCTATTACACTGGCTTGGCATGATCCCTCTGCTGATAATAACACAATGTGATGAGAGGTTGTGATGACACATGAACAGGGAACGTTTGGTGCCTCTCCAAAAATGTCACTGTTACGATAACCCACTTAACATGATGTTGTGATGACTTTGCATTCATAGCAAAAATGCTTTGCCACATGCCTATTCTATTCTATTCTATTCTATTCTATTCTATTCTATTCTATTCTATGTTGCTGTCATCCAGGCTTACAGTCTGTGAGTTTATCTCTTGTGGAGCTGGTCCATTACCTTCTACTTGTCCAGCTGTGACGAGACGTTGTGCCATTTGCCCGGATGACTTCAGAGAGATGTGCGTGCTTTGTGTCATCCAAAGTTTGTACAACTATGATGAAATCAGGACAGCTTCTATGGAAACTCTAAACCAGTTGGATTGAATACAAGATTAGCTCACTAAACCCAACTGGATCATTTGTATTAGCAACACAGAGTCAAAACTACAAATATTTACAACGCACTGACTGTAGCAATTTCATTAAAATGACTTTGTCCAAAGGATCAATGTTGCTGTGAATGTAGCTAGCTCAGAAAAAGTTGTATATCTGAATAACAATACTTCTCTTGAGCTCTTCTTCAGGTATTGTCTAATATAAGATTTATTTACGGGTTGTTAGAGATAAGAGATTCCAGAGTGAATTAGTATATGACAGAATTCACGGGTTGTTGTCAGATGATGAACGCCAGAGACCATCATATTATCAAAAACAGGCATATTTTTGTAATTTTTTTGTAGCTTTTTCATTCATGCTTCAGATTGATTTCTCTTCAGAGATTCTCAAACCAGTATTAGTGTCACAATGTCAGTGGTTTTCCCACAATGAGAAGATCACTGACTGCTTTTCACAATCCATATGCAATAATGATTCACTACCCAAGTGGGGTGGCAGCAGGTCAATGGTAATATGATGTTAATCTATAATTCACTTTAAAGCCTGGATGGAGTATTAGATGAGGGCTATAGACAAAGAAAGAAGGCAGAGAGTGACAGGAATGAGTGAGAAGAGCCGTAATTTTATAAGACAATGGCCGTGTCAGGCTTATGGGTTAAAAGCAGGACGCTGGTACAATAGACAGGCCGGGGTGCACACTACACCTATGTTATACCAGATTCTGTATAACACCATCTTGTTACATGATCAAATACAGGCTGTAATTGGACATCAACAGTATACAGTATGTGCAAACATCCTGGTTTATCTGTGTAAGATGAACACAAAAGATCCTTTTGTATTAGATATGCTACTGAAAGAAAAAACATAATGTAGACGGTTTTGCCTTTTCAGTGGAATATAGGGAAATTGATATAAAGTTCTGAGTTCTTTGAAATGGGTTGAATACAAAGCGGGTGTACTCTACACCCATCACGGCCCTTTGTGCTGGGAGACAATCATTTGTTGACATTAGCTAACCCCTTTGTCTAAGGCTATGTTTACATGTGGCCGGGTATTTTAGAAAACAGATATTTCCCCCATCTCCGTTTTCAAATAGAAACCTCGTGCACATGAGACGGTCTTCAGAAAAATCTGTTTACAAGGATCTACACCATCAAGAGCATGTCAGGCCTGTAGATGGCAGTGTGGTGAGACGATCGAGTACCATTAACCAATCAGAATCCTGAAAAGAATCACAACAAAACATTACTTCCATTATGAACCTATGGGGATGGAAAGTGATGACGTAACCATCATGTGTTTTCCTGGTTCCGGATCCAAACAAAGCCAAGATTTGCGACCAATACAATGCAATGCAAATGGATTTTTTTGCCCTTACAAACTGCTTTTCTAATGTGTCAGTGTGGATGAAAAAGGGTTTGAACTCTGTTGAGTTGAACCATGTTAGTTCTGTCGTCATGTTTTTCAATCATGTTTTGTCTTCAGTTCATGGAGATCGCTTTGGATGGAAGTAAATTATTACTTCATTTATCTTCCACTGAACTGGACAGAACAGATAAAGGACTGATAAACTCAATATGAAGTATGAACATGTGGAAACACCTCATAAAACCCTTTTCTATAACAAGTAAACATATGAAGATCCTGTTAAGCAGATGCAGTGGGTGTTAATTAGCTAAGATGCTAATATTTGCTAGCACCAAACTTACTTTTTTTCTCATTTGATACTTGCAATTTCACTTATCAGCTCCATCCTCTTCCTCTATACTGTATCATGTGAAGTGGTAGAATATGTCCTTCGATAACTGTGACATCAGTCCAAGTTCTCCGTTTCTCTTTGTTTACAGGCAAATGCCAAACTGGAGATTTGCTGAAATCTTTACTTTGGCCGGACTTTTTAGAAATCATCATTTTTGGTGCGCGTGCCCGTTGTTGTCGTGTAAACAACTGGCAAAAATGCAGAGAAAAATTTCAGTTTCTGGCTACATGTAAACGTAGCCTAAATCCATCCTAGCAGCAACAAAACACAGATTTTTGTGCAGTCATAAGCTGTTTCTCAATACACTTCTTGTCTGTTCTTCCATTCTCATGAAACATCATCAGTCTACCCAAGTACTGCACCATTTGTTTGCATAAACCAAGAACGCATGGAATACCTGGATGTTGTTCTTGTCTACTAGCTTAAACCAAGGATGCACTGGTTGGTGACTCGTGTAGACTTGGCTGAGAAATATCCCAAGATGCACTTTGTGCTACTCTCGAATACAGTGGCTTCTGTGAAAACTTAATTACCTCCGCCAAGGAGGTTATTTTTGCTGGCGTTGGTTTGTTTGTCTGTCTGCTCGTGTTCAAGATAACTCAAAAAGTTATAGACAGATTTGGATGAAAATTTCAGGAAATGTTGATACTGGCACAAGGAACAAATGATTAATTTTGGTGGAGATGGGGGGGGGGGGTACTCATCTGCCTTGGCAGAGGTCTGCACTCTGAGGGCTTTTCTAGTTCAGAAATGTTTTTTGCCTAGATGACCGTAATGACATGATGTGATATGTTAGAACACAAGCAAGAGGCAGAATAGCAAGAAATACGTCTTTATGATCATAATATGGGATTCAACGACATGTGTTACAGTTTTGAAAATATACAAAATGTATAAATGACATGTAAATACTATTACAAATGTACTGAAATCAAATTGAGTGACATTGTGGTGATTTGAGGCAAATACGTTAGTGAGCCGATGGAGGAAATACAGCAGAGACAGGGAGCAAAGTTCACGAGTACCAGCCATCCAATTACAGAGAGACTAGTGTTCTTAGGAAGTCCATTCTCTGGGACCGTTCATACTAAGACTGTACTCACTGAGTTCGCAAGATCGTACTTTGTGTTCTTGATATTGAGAAGTGGCCATATACTTGCCCCTGAGTCTGTCAGTGCCTCTTGTCTACTTTTCTACAGTTGCAAATATTAGATATACAGTTACAATGATTCCAACACAAACTTCAGGTCAGTACACGAATATGTGTGAATCTTCCATATACTCCTGAAACCCAGGAAAGTAAAAGTTTTGGCTTTTTTATATGAAATAATTGTCTTGATTGGAAACAGTAAGTCAAGTCATGTCAACTTTATTTATAGAGCAGTTAAAAAAAAAATACAGTTGGCCAAATAAAACACATAAAAGAATGAACATAAACAATAAAAGCAATTAAACGTTAAAACAATAAAAGCCAACCTCTCACACTGAGTTAAAAACCAAAGGAAAAATATTTTTAGAGAGGATTTAAAACACAAATTGAGTCGGTTTGCTTGATGTGCAAAGGTAGTTCACTCCACAGTTTGGGGGCAGAAACTGAAAAAAGCCCCTTCACCTCTCAGCTTCCTCTATTCAGTATTCACTATTACAACTTTTGTTTTTTTTTTAATGGAATGTCCTTTGCATTGGATGATTTTTTTTTTAAGCTGTGAAACCTCTCCCCTACGGAAGCTAAAAATGCATTGCTGGGTCTCAAGAGGATACTGAACCTTTAATGCATGTTTTTCATGTATCCCTGGCTTCAGACCTGTATGTTCCTGCTGTGTGGTGACTGGTCCCACCAACCTGTGACCAGTGTTTGTTGTTTCCTGTTTCCACTCACTTCAACCAGTAAATGGAGTCGAACGTGTTGAAGGTCAAGTTTTTCCTTCCCCCTGTCAGATGGGTTTTCCTCTATGATCCTGGACGTGACACCATGTGAAGTGCCTTGAGAGGATGTGAGTTGTGATTGCTTGATTTGTGAAGACTGCCATGTTGCATCACTAAGTTTCCTCTTTATTTCTGAGCAGATTTCCTTAGTTTTTTACTTTGCATCTACACATAGAACATATCCCCTGAATTAAAAAATCCAGAATGGACTAAACAAACACTGGTTCTGGGGAAGTTAAGAGTCTTTTTTTTTTTTTGCATTTTTTGTACATGATGGTGGTGGAGAATTCAGTTTAGCACAATCAATTTCACTGCTGGATTTTACTAGATATCACACACTGACACTTTAAAGTTCTTCCAAGGTGAACATTTAACAATTGTTGATAACTATACGTTAATGGAATGAGTATGGATGTTGTGACCACATCTGTAACATAACCTCCTAAGAGGTTTTCTGTCCACATTTGTGGACAAGAGTTCCACAACTTTATACAAAAAAAAAAGAAAAGAAAAGAAAAGAAAAGAAAAGAAAGCTGTCCACCACAAAGGACATTCCATAAAAATTTTAAAACTGCATCTGAAGAATTATTGTATCATGATACTTCCAATTAGGGACTTATTTAATAAAAAACAAAAAAAGCTTGTACTTTGCTGACATTTTCTGGGTATTAGGAGGTTAAAAACTCCTAGGGCGGCATGATACTGGAAAAAACTGACATTGCGCTTTTTTTTTTTTTACCCTGCGATATATTGCGATATGAAATAGCTGTGTGGTGCCGACATAAATGGTCAAACAAATTAGTTGTGTTACCTCTTGTGGCAACAATTGCAAGGCACTATCGACACAGAACACGTGTTTCAATATCATCCTTCTTGTAGCCGAAATAATTCCAGATAACTGACATTGCTTTTCTTTTTGGCACCAAGTCTTCATTTTGGTGATTTTCTCTTGTTCGTTGCTCATTTTTCAATGTTGTTACCAGCGACTCATTCCGTGTGCAGGGGCGTGGTCTGCTTTGGCAAACTGATGAGGAACAAATGGTGGATCGCCAGGTACCCTTGAAATTAGATGAAAAACACGTTGAGTTCATTTGCCTCCTACATTGCAGGACCTGCGATGTGACTATTGCGCATACATTGCGATGACAATGCTCAAATGATATATTGTGCAGCTCTAAAACCACTACATATAATGTCATGAATGTTTTATCCATGGTAGGTCTGGGCCATATTGTGGTTCTCTTTGAACATAGTCTGGGTCTGAATCCAGATTCTATATTTATTTTTAAAGAATTCCTCATCATTGGGCACTTTTAGACTGTTTTTAGAGATTTTCTATGAAATTAAAGTGGTCATGAATGTATCTATCAACACAATCAAAGTATTATTCATCTTGAAGACGATCCAGAGCTGAACATATTTCCATTTCATTTTTAATATGTCATATTTTATGGCCGATAATGCCTCAGTTTTGGACACTGGGAGTTCAGACTCATTCATTCGTATCTGACATGTTCATACTCAGATTCACTCCCACACAAGTACCTTCAAAACAACTGATGATGGGAACATGAATCCAAATCATCCAAATTGGAGGGAATTTATTTGTAGCATATATGTTTGTTTTAGTTTATTTAATGTAGTGAAATTATTCAGCATTGGTAGGTATGATGTAAGGGAGTGGGGGTCTGAAATCCATGACTGTCTTTATATTTTGTTACAGAGAAAAGAATAATTCAGCTGATGTTTGCATGAGGTTGGATGGACAGATTTAACATAGAATTCATTCGTTGTTTAGTAAATAACACTTTGTTGTGCCATTAACTCATTACAGTGCACAGTGCTATGGTCCCTGTAGACACTAATGTACAGAGCTGTAAAGTCGAACGCACAGTGGAATGTACTGTCATCTCTGTGTCTCTGTCCGTCTTGTCAGCCACCGCCTAGTCTAATTCCAGCCTGTGTCTCAAAAAGGAAAACACAGAGTCATAAACTGCCAGATTAGGTCAGAGTTAGTTTCATAACCACTCCATGACCTCTTTATTCTTCTTCTCCTGTTCTTTCTGGCTCTCTCACTCTTTTGCTCCTTTATGCATTTTTTCTTCTCCCTCTTTCCTTCCTGCTCTCCTTCTCATCTCCCAGCTCTCCACTTTCTGCAAACCAATCTGTCTTCTATTGGCTTCGCCCTCTTTTCCAATCTTCCCTTTCCCCTTTCTCTCTTTTATGTGCCCTATCTTCACACTCTTTCTCCCACTTTATAAGGTCCCCTGCTGTACCTCTAAACTTCACAAGTCCCGCACTTCTTATGTATTTCCCGTTTTGCTGTTCTCAGACTTTTATTTTTATTTTTTCTCCACCACACACATAATTATTTTCCCTTTTCTGCGCTACAGCCATCTTAGTCGCAAACTCTCACCAGCATGGTGTCTCGGCAAAAAAGAAGGTGTCAAACAGCCAAGTCGATATACAGATGACTTCCAAAAACCATAAAAAACAGTGGAACTGATGAAAATAGTGAGGCGTGCTGTCGTGGTGGGAGGAATGTTATACTATACATGACCTTTGTCATCTGGTGCTGTCTTTCTTTATTTCCATAAGCCTTGGTGCAAGCATGGCTTATTGTGTAAATAAGAAATTCTAGTATTAGGTCTGATGTTATGGAAGTTATTGTTGTATGTTTTGATGATCTTATGTTTTCAGTTAGATTATATTATATATATCTATATATATATAATGTTTCTTCAATTGTCTATTCATTCTTTTTTATATTTTCATACATCGGTTTGGTTATTCTTTCTTTCTTTCTTTCTCTTCTCCACACAAAAATTTGTGAGGTTGTATTCATGAAATGAAGAAATAAACACGTATAATGTGGTACATTATTAGTTACATCTCAGCAAGCATCTGTCTTCATTCTGATAATGAACAACGCATCTAAAAGTTCTGACTGAAACACTGCTACAAAAAAAAAAAAAAAAAAAATTCAAAAATAAACCCTGTATTTGATGCTTTTACTATTTGGGCACTACAGTATGTATGTATTAGGCCGTATATTATCAGGGCCATATTGGATCTGCATAAAAACAAATTGCATCATATATGTTGACAAGCTAACTACTCAAGGATATTGCATTAAAACAGGAACAAATGTTACCATCACTATCAAAGAACCCTCATGCGTGTTTTGTGCATGGATCTTGAATGATTTATTGGCCATAAAATTCATTGATCACAGCTTTTCAGAAACATGTAGTGTAACTCCAGTGTTGAAAACAAACAGCGCAGCCGCTGGGCATGTTTGTGGCCAAATATTCTGTAATCTGTTGTGGTAATTTAATTAGTCAAGAAAAATGTGATTAATCAAATCAATTAGATTGCACTATGAAACATAAATCATGTTCCCAGTCTCATTATCAACCTCAGGGTGAATGTGTGTGTGTATGTGTCAATGTGCTGAAGTGTCCAAGTGTGACAGTGAGAGAATGTGGGTCTATCCCTCGGCAGCAACCATTTTATCTACACAGGGTGATAGTCTGTGCCGATGTGCATGTGTGTGTTTTTGTGTATGTCACATGTGTATGTGTGTATACTGCTGTGTATGGAGAATGCACACTAGAAAGTAGCTGTAGAAGAGAAGGAAGGGATTTGCAGGCTGCAATTATGGGTAATTTTCCAACAGCAGCAAAATTAAAGCCCCCCAAAACAAAACAAAGAGGCCAAATTTACTCCCTGTGAGTCTGTCACTGATGCACAAACAGAGAGAGAGCCAGAGAGAGAGGACTGATATATATATATAATATATATATATTTATAATATATATATATATATATATATATATATTCAGAGTCATTCTGAATATATGTGTGTGTGTGTGTGTTAGGGCTGCCGTCAAATTAAAAAAAAAATTGTATGCAATTAACCCATCTTCAGCACAGAATGACTCTGAACGTCTCTGCCAATGTATTTCAGGCAGTTTGTCCAAGTAAAGTTAGTGTCGTGCAAATGGACAGTTGATCAGACAGCCCAATCCATAAGATGGAAAACACTACACAGTATGTTGGTCCTCTGGATGGAAATATGGGTAGAAAACTACGACGGAACAATCGACCGACATAAAGCATTATGCACACTCTGGAGGAAGGAGTTTTCTTTTCACCAAAGGACTTCCATCTTAAAATACCACATTAATGCGAAGCATACATTAGTAGGAGATTCTGCTAGCACATCGGTTAACACGTCGCCCAGCACGTTAAGTGCATATATATTTCCTTCTTTCTTGAGTCTGTTTGCTCATGCAAAATGAAACGCAATTAATATAGATTAAAATGAATTATTTAATCAGGATTAATCCACAGCAACCTTTAATCTGAATAAAATTTTAATCGTTTAACAGCACTAATATATATATATATATATATATATATATATATATATATATATATATATATATATATATATATATATATATATATATAAAATGTTGTTGAGTTATTCTAGTTTGTCCTGGTCTCTTTCTTCTTGATGCTAAAGGGGAGGAGCTCATGGTTGCTATGGGTCACCACAGTGTATTTTGCCATTAATCAAACCACACAGGTCTATATGCTCATGTTTTATATGTCGAGCATGTTAAGATGAGACCTGTTGTATGTGTCCAATTTGATGAAAGTATGACTGAATAATGTTATCTGAGCCAAATAGTAAACCCAATACACAGTATCTGACACTGTAATTGTCTATCCAGCACTGTCTGTGTCAACAGCACATTTTGAAAATGTGTATTTGCCATGCATGTAAAGAATTCTTTTGACACAAACAGTTCATGCTAAATTGATTGTGAATATTAGCTGCTGCCACTGAAGATGAGGATGATCGATTGTCTGTGAAACCAAAACAATGAGCTACAAGACGCCAAAAGAGCCAAGTGTGATTATAATTTCTAGAAGGTGTATGACTTCTGTCAATGTTTCAGAGGTTATTCTTTAATTAGATGTTAATGGTGGACGAAGGCATTATAATTGTCCACACTATCTCCTGATGGTTTGGTAGCTCTGAAAAAATGTGATGTTTGTATTCCCAGCCTTTATCAGAAATTGCTTAGTCCACCTTTAATGTGGACCACTTTAACATGCACACTAATATTACATTATAATTCCAAATATGATATTGTACATTTGATGAGGGTCATGTAAAACCTTAGTCTCTTTGGAATCATTTAAATAATTTAGTTTTTGAATTAGGTCTAATTCTGACTGTAATTTCCAGATAAGATGTAAGATTTGCCATTATGATGAAGGTTTTAGGAGCATTCTCTAGACATGTACACAGTACATTGATAACATTCATCTCTGGTGTTTTTACTGCAGCTTATGCCGCACAGCCTCATGTCTGTTTACAGTCACATCTGCATGAAAACCAAGACCCAACAGTTTGCAAGGCAGGGGTACAGATGCATGGACAAAACAAAAGCCCACATCTCTGGTCGGAACGAGAAAAACCTACTTCAAAACACTTTGTAAGTGCACAAGAGCCTTCAGCCATTTCACTTTTCAACATTTGATGTCACAAATGGCTGCATGTAAATGGGAGTATTATTTGAATTTATTTTTCATAAGAGTGTAAACAGTTTAGTCAGAATATTGTCATTTTCAGAGTAAAGGGTGAGTATGTAACATTAGCAGAAGATTTTGTCTATGAGGCAAAGTTAGCCTTTTGTTTTGAAAACAGAAAAAACAGAGCAACAATTGAACTTAAAGGTACAATATACTATCATAGGTAGGCTGTCTTCCAAATGTGAAGAATTCAGATGGAGGTCTCACAAGCCAGCTCGGAGAAAGAAGAGCAATATGGGATGAAGTCGAGTCGGGTAGGTGTGACTCATCCTGTTTCGAGAATCAGCAGAGCTGAAATTATAAGCTGGTATGCATAGTAATGAGAACAGAGCTGCCATGACAACTGCCAATGATACGAATATATTCTCACAACATACATACCTTTTACTCATTTAGTTTTCACACTTTGTTGCTGGGAAGCAGCCAGTATTTACACAAGCTCTGGATATGTGGTAGAGTAGTTTTGTGTTTTACAGCAGATATTTCACTGAAACAGTCCTTTAACGCATTGTGACCCTTTCAGAGTGAAGCAGTGGTGCAGAATCCTTTCCTTTCCTTTCCCACCCAGGGTCACTTTTGGAGTTGCTGTTGATTCTAATGACACTAGGACAACCATCATTAAAAGCCAGCCTGTGTATAGCCCTCAGCACAGTAATCCCATCAAAGGTAACAGAGTAACAACCTCTGTCTAATCCTTCATTAGCCTGACTCCTCCTCTCACATCCGAACCCCCGCTCACCAAAGCACCAGTAATTAGCTTAGTGCTAACGAGTCGCCAGAGGTAGGAATAGTTCATCTCAGCTGCTACAACTCATGCTAAAGTTCAACAACGCTGCTGGAACAGTGGCATAAATCTGTGTCTAGTTGTCAGTATCACATACTCTTAAGTATGTCCAGACAACTGTAACACATTACATTTCAATTAATCATTTTACAAATCATAAATGCAACTGTGCGTCTAACATCATGACAAACGTTGAATTTTTAAACTAGTTTCATACAGTCTTGATGCACATATTAAGGATGTTCAAATGGGAATAGAGAGAAAATCTTATTCATTGCTTTAGGAAAAATAATATCAAGGCGAGAGCTGTCAGTACATTGTAGTTAAAGCGAGGCTATGCGGGATGAGCCTAAAGAAAAAAATCTACATACTCATACATGAGTAATCTCTGTCAATCATAACTTATAACCCACTAGAAGTGTGTGGTGATGTATTTATCTACAGAGACCATATCCTTTTCCTATGTAAAAATATCCTCTATGTATAAAAGAAGCTAATTCAAAGCGAATCGTACTCTTTACACAACCCAAGTCAATCTGGGGTTGACTTTGAGCTGCTGGTGAGCAATGATGGATGAAAATGATATGACCTGTTTTCTGTTCAACATGTTGGTAGTTAGGGGCGACATGGTGGTGCAGTGGATAGCACTCATCCCTCAAAGCAAGAAGGTCCTGGGTTCGATTCCAACACCAGTCGACGGGGGTGGGACCTTCTGTGGGAGTTTGCATGTTTCCCTCCGTGTCTGCGTGGGTTCTCTGGGTACTCCGGCTTCCTCCCATCCAAAGACATGCACTAATAGGTTAATTGGTTAATCTAAATTGCCCATAGGTGTGAATGTGACAGTGATTGTTTGTCTCTATATGTTCAGCCCTGTGATGAACTGGCGACTTGTCCAGGGTACCCCGCCTTCACCCCTGTAGCTGGGATAGGCTCCAAGCGACCCCCGTGACCCTAGTGAGGATAAAGCGGGTTCAGAAAATGAATGAATGTTGGTAGTTAGCTTATGCCGCGCTTCCAGTACGTGGAACCAGCTTAACTCAACTGGGGTACCAGGCTCTATTCCTGGAGACGTTTCCATTACAGGATACTACCGACTTTAGAGGACCTGGACGTTATAGTGATGTGGCGTGTTACTTCCGTGTCGTCTGCTCAGAGAGTTGCCGATAAACTCGCTCGTTGCGAGTTGTCTCATCAAGCTTATGCTGATTTTTACGTCAGCCACCAAAGACTGAATCTCCTTGACCGACCATGGTGTAGTTTTGCGGGCTGTCATCATGTGGATTAACCTATCGCTATATTTACTGTAAACTTCCGCATCTGTTTTTTGTAAAATGGCAGGTCATAGAGACAATTCCCTGACCAATCAATGGTCTGCAGTGTTTACACATCATTTTTGTATCTGTTCCCCAGTCTTGGAACCTTGGTGGAGGTGATACCAAAAACTAGTTCCGGGTACCAGATTCCAGGTACTTTTTCATAATGGAAACGCAGTTGAGTCGAGACGAGTTGAGCCGGTATCACATAGTGGAAACGCAGCATTAGTTAGCTTAAATAAAGCTAAAGCTAAAACTAACATTGCAGTTGCCACCAAAGTGAGTGTGGTGCATGTAGATCAATTTTACTTTTTTCTTTATTTTAGGCAGTATTTTTCTGTTTTTTTACCATGATAATAACTTCCAATTTAGTGGTGCCAATAACTCCAATGAGTTGTCCTCTGTGGTGCCTTCAGAAAAAGGTGCAGTAATGAGAAACAAATAATTTTTGGATCTTATTTAACTTCTGCCATCAGTGACACTTATGGTGGTTGTCTATTTCAGAAAGAATTTGGCAAATCAAGAGCACAGTTGTTCATCACTTGCAAGAAGTAAGAAACACACTAGGCTGAGTAAAGACATGTTCCTAACTCTCTTTCCACTCGCTGCTCAGAGCCACTGGAGACATCTCTACAGCTCTCATCCATGACCACTTGTGGTACTTTTCAGTACTTCTTTTCGCAGAGAATAAGTTGAAATCTATCATGGTAACAGCCCTTTTGTTGTTCAGGGCATATTTCATGTGAAACAAGAAGGTAGTCGGACTGGTTTCTATAAAACTAAATGATACCCAATTATCTTAAAGACAAGCTGTCTGTCTTCTTTATATGTATGAATCTAGAAATATTGATTATAAAAATCATGCAAATGATGTTAAAGAATGAAAACCTCTCGTTTGTTAATTGACATATCAGAGGAGGGGAAAACGTTTCCTCTCTCTGTGTCCTACGATCAACTTGAGGAAATATATTTATGTTTTCAAAGCTGCCGTTGTGTGGATCTCTGCTGACAGTGAATGAGGAGAAAGGGCCAACTTTGCAAACAGCAACTGCTGATTGTACTTTTAACTTCCACTAATTATTGTTATTAAAGGAAACACAATGGAAATTATATTTTTATCTTATTTCTGACACTGTTGATGATGCATGCTATGAGAACACAGTCTCCAGACAGACAGTCTCCAGTCCTTTCAACACATGAGGCAGTCACACGCTGTGGAAGTGGAACAGGTTTGACTTGTGCATTGTGAGTAAAACTTAGAACATTTTAAATGAACTTTGTGAGGTTCATGAAAATACATCAACTGACAGGTCTACACTTATCTCTTAGTCACACATTGTTATGTGTCTTTGCTAATGTGTGTGGTGTGTGTGTGTGTGTGGTGTGTGTGTGTGTGTGTGGTGTGTGTGTGTGTGTGTGTGTGTGTGTGTGTGTGTGTGTGAGATGAGATTTTGTCATCAAGGGCAGGTGATAATAAGAATTTTAAGAAAAGCCATGAATGATTTTAACCCATAAAGACCCAGTGCTACTTTTGTCAGTTCCCAAATGAATTTTTCCTCTGTATTTAACCTTTCTTTAGTGATTTGTCACCATTTATTGCAGTATTATCTTCTTTATTTGTGTTTTCAGTGAAAATATTTTACAACATTTAATTTTCTGATCATGGAGATGTTCATAAAAGCTCTGAGTAAAATTGAGGGTTATTATATCAGAAAAACAGAGAAAACTGAAGAAAAAAACAAATTTTTCAGCAAGTATATCATTAACTGAACATAAACCCAGTGTCTCCATCCACTGTCACTGATCCAACTCCATGGGTTTTACTGGTGAATCAGTGTTGTAAAAGATGACGGTGTTTCTATGTTCACTACGGAGCCTCTGAACACTAAATGAGTCATATCTGATGACCATGAAAAGATGACAAACTGTATTTGACCTCAATTATTTACATGTATTGATAGGATTAGTGGATCAGCAGGGATTAAACACTCTAGATCAGTAGATGGTTTTGGTCACCAGTGGCTGTTTGGGTCTTCATGGGTTAAGCAGTCCCCACTGAATAAGTAAAATCATAGTCTACTGCTGCACAGGGAGATCTCTAATTGATTTATTATGTGTAATTTTTCAAAATACTGCAAAGCTCTAAACAGTCTTGAAAAAATAGTTTTGTTTTTAACCTTAGTCATGAGCTAATGAAAGGTGAGATTTAATCTCTGTGTGACTATGAAGAACCTCTGTCTGCTTTTCCAAAGCAGCCACAATGGTGTGTATTTTAAAGCTAACAAGTGACTTGGTCCAGTAAAATTTTCAAGAATGGAAGTATCATTTGCTACTGGCTTAAATTTTACAATCCTTTGGTAGTGAGGAAAAGCACAACAAATCACAAAACAAGTAGTGCCAGGCACAACAAACCCCACCCCTCACAGGTATTGTAGTTTATTTTGGCATTGATTCAGTTGATGTCATCATGTCTATGCATATGTGTTGATGTCAGCACATCAATTGCCTCTATATATGTGTCAAGTTTGAAATAAATTTAAACAAAATTGATGTTTTTATAGACATTTGAAATTTCACCCATTGTAACTAAATAGGAGAAAAAAAAGATGAAAAAACAAAAAACAAAAAAACAAACAAACTTTGACCTACTTTATCCAAAAATGTAAACACATCTATTCTGTGCCACTGGCAATCTATAAACCCAATTTGGTATTAAACCTGTGTTTGTGAATGTCAATGAAGACAATCTTTTAAAAAAAAGTTGATATATAAAGAAAAATTAAAAAAAAACAATTGATATAATTGAACTTTCAACTGTGTTATTACTTTGATTTATTATGTTTAATTGTAATTCAGATTATTTTAGGAGAATGGAACCTGTTTTTCATTTGTCTAGATATTTAAGGCACTTAGATTGCTGAAGTAACACTTGCTTTTTTTTTAAGCAATCGGTTTGCATGGTTTTAGCAAGTAAGTCAGATTGCTGTTCAAGTAAATTTAACTTAAAAATGCTAAGTTAGTCAAACTTAGCTAAGTGTGTTATAGGGACTAAAGACAGAGTAAGGTTCACATGCAAAGATTTAGTAGATTAAAATAATAATTCTGAGTAGTCTTTACTAAATTGAGAGTAAATCTAAAGTAAGTTATCAAGCACACTCTACTTGATTATTTTAGTTGCTCAAACTCAGTTATAAGGGTACTCTATGAAGGAAGCACTAGTTAATACAACTTAAAATATCTAGTGCTCTTTACTTGTTTTTTTAAGTGCAATTGGTTTGCATGCTTTTTCTAAGTAATAATAACTAATTGGATTTTACAGTGTATGAATTCAATCAATAGTTTTGCTGCTACAGACATTTGAAATTTTGTCCATTATAAGAAAATGGGAAAAAAAAAAAAAAAGATTTTCAAAAAAAAAATAAAAAATAAAAAATAAAAATAACTTGACCTACTTTCCCAAAATGTAATCAGATCTATTATGGGTCACTGGCAATCTACAAACTCATCTTGGTATGAATTTAACCAATACTTTTACTGCTAGAGTGTTAACAAACAAACAAACAAAACACAAACAAACACAAACAAAACAATACCCCTTGCCTCCTGTGGGCGGGGTAACAGATTGTTATACTGTATGTTTACTGTGTGTGGGGATTAAATGAAGCTCCTCTAACGCTGTACTCCACTTTTCTCACTGATTCCATACTCACATTGAATTTTGTACACACACACACCCACACACACACACACACAGGTCAACCCCCACATGCAAATTTTTTAACTGTGATGTTAACGAATGTTCACCTGGTTTGTATTTTTCATGTTGAAGCAGACCCATGTGAAACCTATGTGATCAATGCCAGTTCTGATGACTCTGTTGTAAAACCATGTGGAGACATTTAGACTGGTAAAAAAAAAAAAGTTCTCAAACATCATATTTCAATGTCATGTCTTATGAGGCATCTCCAGCTCAACCATAAGGCTCCATATCCAGCTTTGTTGCACTTTCTGTTTATAACCATGTCTCTAAACTGTTAATTTGTCTGATCATTGTTCTAAGCAAAAATACCAAAAAGTGCAAATGAGACAAATCATTATAACAGTTGTCTTCTGTTTTTTTTTTTTTTCTCCTCTGTTTTGTAGTTGTCAACTGTCAGATAAAATCACATGTGAGCAGAGAAACACGAATTCATCAGTACTGGTCAACGCAAACATGTGAGATATGTTCTGCAGTCCATCTGAAATGGATCTGGACAGAATCTAACCATATCTGGATACAAGCTGTCTGACCAGGTTCTTTGTTGAGTCCTGTTGGTTATCACAGTTCATGATGAATACCTGATGTTCTGTTTATTCTGAGCAAGAGGTTTGAAGTTGTTTTTTTTGTTTGTTTTTTTTTTCAAAATGACGAATTAAATGTGAATTTGATAAAAAGAGATCTTAAAAAGTGTTTATTATTGGTTGGTTGAAACTATCTACTTTGTCAAAGGCGAAAATAGCTGAAGTATTACATAAGTCACCATATGAATACAGTTGGTTGTGATTTCCTTAGAACCGTAAGTTGAGTCAGATCCACTGTCTTTGCGTTATAATCAAGAAATCTGAGTCATGATCAAAAATAGTGACTTTTGACCTTTGGATACCAAATTCCAACTGGTTCATCTTTGAGTCTGTAGCCACTTTTACACCGAGATCCACAGATAAAAGGTGAGATGGTGATCCCACCATTTTTCCACCATGGACCGATTTCCACAGTCAAGCCAAAGGAGTAACAGAGGTGAGACAGGCAGGACTTTTACAGCAGATCTGTGTTCTGGAATCAAAGGGGCAGTGACACAGCACAGTGTATAGTGTGATGTTTAACTTAAGCGTCCGAAATACCCCGAGCGTAGCGGTGTTGCTAACCTCTCCAGAGTTGGCCCATCTTTCACTGTTCCACAAATTTTAGCACGTATAGAGTCCAGTGCCCAAAGTGACAGCAGCTCTCTCGGCGTTTCCCAAGTTTGACATCTTTCTGGTCACTTTAATATATTTGTTTAGTGTGCAAAGCCCACACTCATTTTTAATAACCCCGGTGCAGGGGTCACATGCACAGTGTGTCATCAAAACGTCACACCTTGGTTGCAGAACGAGAGGTTTCCTTTTACATAGCGTTCCGGAATCATAATTCCACCTGTATCACGGCTCTGTTACTACCTCCAGAAGCGTAACAGAGGTGGGACCAAATGATCCCACCATTTCATTTACACAGACGTCATTCCAGAATGAAGGCAAAATATTCCCAGAACAGAAGTGCTCTGTAAAAGGGGCTTAAGTCAACATTTGGGCCTATTTTAAAGGCTTCCCGTGAAATTATTTCTGAGATAATGACTTTTAAATGTGATGTGAAATATGGACCTACAGACCAACTGACAATCTGTCTTGTAGAAATGGTCATCATGTGGATAAATGAATGATGCAGATTGTGGTAACATCCACTTCTATCTGAAATGGTACAGTGGGTTGCATCCCTCGTATGTGATACAAACCTCAACATATGGGGTGAAATAGTATTAAAGAGAATAAAGTCACTACAAGTCTGGTCATGTTGAAGCTGCAGAGATATGTAATAATAATAATAATAATGATGATGATGATGATGATGATGATGATGATGATGATATAATAATAATAATAATAATAATAATAGAATAAATACATACAACATACATACATACATACATACATACATACATACATAAACAAACAAACTATATATCTAGCCACAGCTGCCCTGGGGCATGCTGATGGAAGCGTGGCTGCTAATTCACGCCTGCGGTCCCTCCGACCACCACGGCCCCTCTGACCACCACCGAACATTCATTCCAGTGTGAGTAGCAGCACTAGAGGCAAGGAAGTGTCTTGCTCAAGGACACAACACATGACTATGACAGAGTGACTAGGACAGAGTGGGATTCGAACCGCTCTACCCACTCTACCTCCTGAGCCACAGCCACCCCATCTTCAGCAACATTATTCCAAATACTATATACCTGATTATATCTAATTGATACAAAAGATAATGGATAGATCTTTTACATCTTTTGGTTTTGCAGGTTTGTCGAATAAAAGATTAATTTCAGGCCATTTGATAGAAATAGTAATGGATTCGCTGTCACCTGGAGTCTCATCTGTAACCTATGTCCAGTGTCCAGGTAAAAAACACGATGCAACTGTATTTGGTTCATGTCACATATTGTCCTTCACATCATTATTTTTCATTTGTGCGTTTCATGTCAAACTGTAAGCCTAGAAATCAAATCATCAGGTCCAGGTTGTTTTCACATGACATCTGTTATCATTGAATGATAGGTTCATGCCTTTATTCAAGCTGCAAAAGTCAAATTTGTGTTTTTGATGTATAATACTTTCATTCTATGTGAAAATCTTCATGACAGAAGCAGTGGTTTGAAAAAATATAATGACGTGCAATATAATGACATTAAAAAATGGCCTCTAGTGTGAAAAGACCTTTTTTCTTTAATAGTGATGCTGATGTTGGAGTCTTAGTAAAGATTTATTCAATTTCAAGGTATGATTTTCTAGATGCAAATCAAAATAAGCACTGAATTTTTAAATGTCTTTCCCTAAATTTATTCCCAAACTTTCCAAAAATTCAATCTTCTCTCAGTTTTTGATGTGAACGTTTACCAGACCTGTGCCTTCATGTACAAATATGTTCACTTAACTCATATTCTTCCTAAAGTTTTTCAGAATTTCTTTATGTTGTCTTCTGTTATTCATAACTTTTCGATGCGATATTCAAGCAAATTTTATCTTCCGTACTGCCGAACTTCAGTCTGTCAGTATTCTCTGAAATATTGTGGACCAAATCTGTGGAATAATCTAAGACCTGAACTTCAATCAACATCTACCTTATCATTGTTTAAAAAGCATCTGAAAAGGACTTTAATTCATGAAAAAATGTAAGGCTGTATATCACTTGATTTGTATTTGATGATTTGTAATGTGGATTACATTTTATTGTTTTTACTTTAGTTTATTATTTCAGTTATATTGCATTTTAATTCTTTTTTTGTGTATTGTTCATTTTGGGGAAGGTATTCATATAAGCCTTTTTTTGGGGGGTTTCTAACCCTCCTGCACAATTTTGTTACTTGTTTGAATGTTGTTTTTTCCATTGCTGTTTTTATTATGTGCAAATAAATAAATAAAACTACAAATTAACACAACTTAATCTTTGCGACCTGAGTTGTAATCTTTTAAAGCACGTAAAGCCAATACATTAGCAGAGGTTTCAGCACCACATAGGCAGCATAAGTAAACTCAACCCTACCCTGAAGGTGTTCACATTGTGATTTACCACTTTAGTAACATGCTGTAGACAGATCACATCCCCATTTTGATAAATCTCTCTTCTCTTTTCTTACTTTTTTCTTCTCGGCTGCCTCCCTCTGCTTCTTTCACCCTGTCAAACCGAACCCAGCTGATCTGTTCAATCACCCAGGAGCACTGAGGCAGGACCCTGTAAAAGGTGATTCACTCCATTTCAGCCCTCCATACACCATTTGTCCTACTCCTCTCATCCCGTCTTCTCTCTGTTTATAGTTCCCCTCGGTCAGCCATTGTTGACCTAACAGCGCTGCGTGACATTAAAGGAAAGACCGTGAAAGGCTATTTTTCTATTTTGCATGGATAGTTTAGTTTATATTCTCGAGCTCTCTCCAAATAAGAGAACGCACCACAGATACTCCTATATTTATTTTCTAAAGTAAACACTTCTGTTATGCAACTGTCACTTGAACCAGTTTATTCTGGTTGGGGTTTCTGAGAGACTTTTCTGTAACTTTTGTGACATTCTTAAATTTTTGACAGTTTGTGAAAAGCTGCAGAGTGCTAACAGGCACACTGTGTCTGCTACCAGTGTCTTGTTTGCAACCAATGACTGACAACACGTTACTGATGCGGACCCAGATCCCAGCAGTTCCCAAACTTTTGTACATGTCGTCATTACAAATTAAGACTTTGACAGCCATATGTGTATAGTCACTGATGGTTGAAGCAGGATTAGCCAAGGGAGAAAAAAACATGATAAGTGAGCAGAGCCTCATATTTTTCGCAGTCCAATGATTGGGAAACTTAATTTGAAGAAAAACGGATTTAAGAAAGTACTGTCTTTGGCCAAAAATATAGTAAACAATTACCCCTATTGTTTCAGCCACTGACCCGTGAAGACTGGGAAGTGACTGATGTCTGATTGTATTGTGTTATGGGCCCTCATCTGACTTCAGTGTGGCTAAGAAATGTAGGGGAACCGGGCAATTATTTCTGATTTATCTACTTGGACAAATCCTGGCATACTGAGCAGAGTGCCCCAGTGTCTTGTAGAGGTTTGTGTCCTCATTATCGATACTCTCAATACTGTTGGCTCACTTCAAGCTTCGCCAAAGACATCCAGCTCAGTTTTGGGGTCTACTGCATGACTGATTTTGAGAAGCCTGATTTTTTTTTTTTGTTCATGTAAATGAGTTCATGGGTGAGTGGGTCATTAAAAGAGTAGAAGCTGGCCTGATTTTGTCTCAAAGTAAAACATAATTGACCATCCCAGATTGGATGTGATGATGAAACCAATCTGCCGAATAGCATGTCTATATTACGGTGCAGACGGAGGCTTTTACTGATCCACCATTTGTCAGAAATGTCAAATATATGTAAAGTGGTTTTGTCACGTTAAGGCAGACATCGAACATGGATTGCAGATCTAGTTCCAAACGAGATGCTTGTTATCATCATATTTACCATACTGGCCTGCCATATAAAAGCTTATGTTTGAGACAAAGTGGTGCAGTTCTGTGTATGTACATGATCTGGGTGAGGACTTGGACAACGCAGACCTCCACCAAGGCCGACAACCCACTCTTCTGCTCATTCCACAACATTATTGAACCTCAAATAACCAGAAATTATGAGCTTAATATTTCCTTCTGTTTTACCAGTTGGTATTAACAACTGATGGATAACCAACCAAAGCTGTTAACACCAACAAGAAGTATCTACGGATAAAGTTTGTAAAGTTCTGATTTTCAATACAACTCTGATACAATACTGAGTTTTCAATACAACTATAATAATAACAAGAGCTGTGAACAATAGTGTGGATCTGACACTATGTCAAATTAGTACTGTATATTAGCTAACTTAGCTTATATTTCTGTATTTTTATTACTAAGAATAAGCGTAGTATTCATTCATTCATTTTCTGAACTGCTTTATTCTCACTAAGGTCCTGAGAGTTGCTGGAGGGCGAAGGCGGGGTACACCCTGGACATGTCGCCGGTTCATCTCAGGGCTGACATATAGAGACAAACAATCACTGTCACATTCACACCTATGGGCAATTTAGATTAATCAATTAATCTATCAGTGCATGTCTTTGGATGGTGGGAGGAAGCCGGAGTACTTGGAGAGAACCCATGCAGATGCGGGAGGAACATGCAAACTCCGCACAGAAAGGTCCCACCCCCATCGACTGGTGTTGGAATCAAACCCAGGACCTTCTTATTGTGAGGCATGAGTGCTATCAACTGCACCACCGTATTGCCCATAAGCATATTAGGAAATTAAAAAAAAAAAAAACACTTGTGCCTGTAAAGATAATGGTAAATAGGAGCATTTTTTGTTGAAGGCTGTATATTTTTTGTCAACCATTTGAGAAAACTGTTAACACTTTCAAGCTATACCGTATGATGTGGCATTTTTACACTTTTCTTTTGTCATCTTAAAATGCTCCTAATAAGTTTGTGTCAAACTAAAATGTAAAAGAAATCCACCAGGTTTTGAAACTCAAAAATGTTTAATTCTCATATATTTCTGATAAAAGTCTGACCAATCATTTTATTCGGTCCGAATGAAATAATTGGTCAAACCTGGCTGAGCCTCCTGTCAATCATCCATTACGGCTGTCCAGCATCCAATCCATTATTGCCGTCTCCACATCCGATATGTGTCCCTCTGAATCTGACGCTTCACTCGCACTGCTTCTCCTGTCACTGACCACAGTCTGTCTAGGACCGGGGTCAGCAACCCTGGTCCTAGAGAGCCACTATCCTGCATGTTTTAGATGTTTCCCTCTTCCAGCACACCTGATGGTCATTATCAGACTTCTGCAGAGCTTGATGATAGGCTTATCATTTTAATCAGGTGTGTTGGAAGAGGGATACACCTAAAACATGCAGGATAGTGGCTCTCTAGGACCAGGGTTGCTGACCCCTGGTCTAGGATGTGTATGGATAAAACTCAAATGCACATGTGGAAGGAAAAAAATGGATTTATGAACAGAAACAACTACTAAGGGGAACAAACAGGAGTCTGATGAATGAAGGATGGAAATAAAAGTCTGGAAATCTGATGGACTGGACTAAACAGACAAGTCTGCACAAAGCTCAGCTTTTATGACCGTGGGACTCATACAGGTACTTGTACATGGTGTCACACAGTGTAGGATTGTGTAGGATGATAAAGTATGGACTATGAAACCTCAAATGTCCACGGAAGAATTCATGGAGGCCACGCGTTCATAGTGCGCATGCCCGTCACCTGGGCACCTCATCTCTGTGGTGCAGTGAAGACACTGACCCAGCGCTGCGCAGACCAGACCCTTAAATACAGGGTCTACTCATGGAACAGGGGCCGCGGGCCTGCGGCAGGTGGATGATGTATCTGATTACTGAGGGAGGGGTCTGCGGACACACTGAAGCGGATCGGACCTCCGCCTCTGCTTCCTCCATGCGCATCAGGTGAGAGGAGGAGCCTCAGAGCTCAGGTAGTGGGAAGTGGGCGGGGCTTTGGAGGGAGGCGGGTTGTTCATGTTCAAACTTTTACTAAGTGCTATGAGAAATGCCACATCGGTAGGTATAGCTTTAAGTAACACATCTATCTTTGTATGAGAGAAAGTGATCTACTGTGATAAAACTTAAGAAAGGTGTTTACTTTGCACTCTTCACTCAGCTGTATCCTATAACATGTAATCTTCATAAGCGCTCTGTGTTTGGCCAAGGTTTACAGAACATTATTTTTCATCTGTGTAGATACTCAAAACATTATTGTTATTGTGTAATTATTCTTGGTGTGGACAGTCCTTTAGTTCTAATTTGTCAAACCATTCTCCATTATCAATGAGGGGAAAGAATAAAAAATCCAACCACTGCATCTTGTTGTGGATGTGCTCTGAAATTCCATGGCTTCGTCCTTGGTCCATACTTTACACTTCCACTGAATTTCATGCCTATCAGTGAAGTAGTTTTTGTGTGACTTGCTGGCAGATGATCACACTGTAACAGATACAACTGGAATCCAAATGCAGACCGACACAGAGGTAATAGTTCGAATAGTCTTTATTCCAACTATACATGGGCAACAGGTGTTCAATAGTCCAACAAACAGTCTCAAACAGAGTCTCTGTAGATCCGACAGGGGAAAGGCAAAAGGGGCATCGGGGACAGGCAGGAGGTCCGGAACCAGGAGGGTCAGTAGAAGCCAGAGGAGCAGAGGCAGAAGACGTGGTCAGGGACGGGAGCAGGTCATTACCGGGCAGCGGACGAGGAGACGTGGTCGTGGACAAAGGCAGGTAGGTTACCGGGGATCAGACAGAATCAGGTGGACAGGTCAGGCAGGGGATCAGGTCAGGGACAATCAGGTTCTGGAATGGATAAGCAAGCAGAACAACACTGGAAAGTTTCGCACATGGCTGAAGACAATCTGGCAGAGAACAAAGAGCAGAACAGTGAATATACCCCTCACCTGATGAGCTGCAGCTTGTGCTCACAGGTGAGGGGAATGAGGCTGATGAGGAGTGTGTCTGAGTTAAAGGGCCAGAGAGAGAAAAAGAATAGAGAAACAGATGGAGATATGACACACACAAAATCCTTGGTGGAGATAACTATCACTGGTACAAACTCACATCTCAATATAATACACAAAATACATCTGGTCTTCCTAACAACACCAAGGACAAACCATACAACAGCTAATACAAATTTAGCATTGCCACTTTTAAACTTTTTAAAATTATTTTGTGTTAAATGCCCACGGTATTGTGTCTTTTTTTATACATTTACATGAGGGAAATAATTTCCTAATATGCGCTAAAAATGCTTGAGAGTTGTATTTAAAGGATGTTTGAATTTTAAGAAACAAAAGTGCTATTAATTGTACCACTGACTTTTCCACCAGAAACCCTCACCCCATTCTACTAATCCATTCTTTACTTTCATTCTGTTATAAAACAGCAGATCATCTTGTTCCTCCATCCTACTCCTCCTCTCTCAGTATAGCTTCCCTACCTTCACCCTCCCTCCCTCTCTCCTTCATCCTTTCTCCTCTTCCTAAGTCTCCACCCATCCCCCCTATCCAGTAACAGTAATTGACACTGCTCAACACAGTGTATGTGTCATATTCTGGTATACGTAGAAACCCATTCAATTAATTCTCAGCCAGTCGTTGCAGCAGGCAGCCATGGAGGAAACACTCTCCAGGAGTTGGCCATGTTGATCTAGCCAATCATAGCCTTCCCTATCTTGTAACCATGGTTGTGCCTCTGTCGTAGCCAACGGAACAACACTGATATGCCTCTTTGTTCCAACTAAATCCTCATTAGTCATGCCAAACTGATACATGTACACACATACCTACACTCGTCCAACATCCCACTTTATATGATTCAGTTACGATAGAACAATGGCATAAATACCATGGAGCAGACAATTAATCAAGGTTTTGTGGTGAGGCTGAAGTGTGTGACAGCATGAACCTCCACCCACCACTGCATATGATCCCATCCAAACTGAAGATACTTACTGATGTTTCACAAACCGTTGCCAAATCATCACTGGATTTGACAATACACTATAGAATCATCTGCATACAGTGATATAGGTCAGGTATATTTGTCAAGCATTCATTCAGTGCATCAACACCCACATTATTAAACATTATTGATTAAGACATACTAGACCTTCTATGCATCATTTTAAAGATTTTCTTTCATTGCAGACAGACTATTAATGACCTCATGGGTGTGGTTTAAAGTTACAGTGAAGACATTGCAAATGGTGCAGCCAGGTTCCACCTGATGTACATATGTTCTGCTCATGGGTATTGGGAAATACTTAGGCAAAAAAAACAAGTCAGCTTAGCAAACAGCCAAGATGGTTCTGTAACTGTAATTGTTTGGTTATATGTGAACAAGTCTAATAATGCATTTTAAGGGCCTATATAATAATATTTTAGGGCAGAGGCAAGGTAATATCAGACTTATCAGCTAATATCACCATATCCTCTTCATCATTTGAAAAAAAAAATTAAATGCCAGATTTATCAATTAATCAATGAAACTTGAACTCAACCTCAGACATAGTTTTGTTTTTTGTTTTTTAGCTATTTTTTTATTCAGAATCAGTGATTCCAGTGAAGCAGCCTAACATTAGCTGTCAGAGCCTAGTTATGACATCACTAATAGTGTGT